>NC_086449.1:562890579-563190579 GCF_028390025.1 Pseudophryne corroboree | reverse complement strand
ACACACTGTAATGCCTGTGAAATATTACGCCATGCATCACAATGCCCGTTATACATTATGCTACACACTACAATGCCCCTGAGATATTATACCACATACAATGCTCATGATACAGTATACCACACACCGTCATGTCTGTGACACATTATGACACACACCGCAATGCCCGTTATTCATTATACCACATACCACAATGTCCGTGATACATTATTCCACACACAGCAATGCCCGTTATATATTATGCCACACACCGCAATGCCCACTACACATTAAGCCCTACAGTAAGGCTTCTAATTACTTTTAAATTACCTGCTTGTAGCCAAGGGTTTCATGATCTTGGTTCCATGCACGGTGCCAGGGGTTTCATGCTCAGGGTGTCATGCTCGTTGCCAGGGGTTTCATGCTCAGGGTGTCATGCTCGTTGCCAGGGGTTTCATGCTCAGGGTGTCATGCTCGTTGCTAGGGGTTTCATGCTCGTTGCTAGGGGGTAATGCTTGTTGCTAGGGATTTTATGCACTGGGTGTCATGGGGAGTAAAGCTGCCCAAACCGCTCCGTGTGCAGCGGGCACCGCTGCCCGATCCCCCCATTGCTGCTGCTGCCCCCGCCGCTCCACGGTAGCAGGGCACCGTCAGCCGTGGCCAGCGCTATCGTGGGTCCCGGCACTTCCTAGACGCTAAAGGTCAAGTATGACCTCTAGCATGTCTCTTCCATGGCGGCGGCCATTTTGGAAGACACATTTAGCAGATTGACATGCGGACGAGTCGTCCGCATGTCAATCTGCTCTGAATCAGTTGAGGCGCCCCCGCAGCCCTGCGCCTCTGCAGTGGTTGCGGGGACAGTAGTTACGCCACTGATATAATGGTGTATAAATTAAATACACCATCATTTCACATAATTTCAAGTCTCCAGAGTGCTGCCTTATTGCAAAATGTGTGTATATATATATATATATATATATATATATATATATGTCCAACAATGAACGGCACTCAGAGACAACGATACTTAACGTTTCGGGGAGCGAACCCCCGTCGTCAGGACACAGCAAAACCCCTGACGACGGGGGTTCGCTCCCCGAAACGTTAAGTATCGTTGTCTCTGAGTGCCGTTCATTGTTGGACATTTATTCATTATTTGGTTCTGGCACCTGAGCCTCATTATCTCTTACATAGGAGTGCCGGCTGCTGCTGGATTTTTATATATATATATATATATATATATATATATATATATATATAATATGTCTGCCAGTCTATAAGATAGAAAGTAAAAAAATGCTATTTTAGGTCAGGTTGCTTCCAGGATAATTGTGTCCCAAAAGAGACTCCCCCACAGTACAGTACCCTTTTAAGGGTTAAAGTAGCTGGTATTTACGGCTGTAAATCTCTTGGTGCACGCACCGCATACCTTCCAATGTAATGTTCTCTTCAGCAGTCTCCTATCACACGTGTGCAGGCTCCCTCCCTCGTATTGTGCTAGCATTCCGGAGGCCCATCAGCTGTCCTCTGGTGAGAATGAGATGTGCCCCCTCATTGCAGCCTGCCTGGCTGAGTTATTGCCAGTGTAGCTGCAGAGGTGAACGGGAGCGGCAGATGCTCCTGCTGGCTGCTGACCCGGGCGGTTGTTTCCGGGATCGATCAGCAAGGAGGGAGGGAGGGGGGGGTGGCGGCGGCAGCCCGCAGCAAACGCTTCACCTAGGCGGCCCTGTCTGGGGGTGAAGATGATTTATAATGGTGGCGGCGGCTGGCCAGACTTGCGCCGCGACCGCCGCTAGGTTAACACAAAATAATTTTTTAAGTAAAACTTACTCAGCAGCTGTGTACCGCCCTCTAGTGGCTGCCGCCCATAGGCAGCTGCCTAATGGTAGCGCCGGCCCTGCTGCCACCTATACAGGGAGCCGTGCCGGAAGTGCTTCTACACCGTAGCGGTGTGTGGCGGACAGCACACACCACACCTGCTACAAGCAGCCGCCCTGCAACTACATGTGTGGTTTGGTACATAGACTGCCTATAAACGGTGTCCCCAGGGTCCCTGCTAACAGGTCCTCTCGGTCACACTCATGGCTGACGTCTTTAGCCAGCTAGCTGGTGTGGCGGCAGCAGGGACTCAAAATATTAGCCTCATGCAGCTGCGTTGAGGCACGCAGGTACAGATGTATCGGTAGATGTTAAATCCTAGTGGGCTAAGGGACCTGTGACGTCAGGGGGCGGAGCAAGGACACTTCTTTGAGTATCCACGCCACGAACTATTACCTTTAGTAATCAGGTGGCGAGCGGAGCGAGCCACTGTTCTCGAAGCGTGGCGAGCGAAGCGTGGCGAGAGAAGCGAGCCTGCGAGGGTCCATTTCTGGAACCTTTGCCGAACTTGCTCCTCCCCTTCTCTTGCGTGTCACGTGGGTCAAATGTCCCTTAGACCACTAAAAAATAGACACACCCGTCCCAGCAGCCAGGGTGACATGAGCGCCGACCTCAAGAAGTGGGAATATGTCCCCCTCGTAGCTCCCGTGTTCTAAGCAGACAGGGGCTACCTGTCTGTATGTTAAAGATAGAAAAGAGAGAAAAAAATGAAAATAAACTAAACATTTCTGGAGCCCTCCACAGTAGTGTCTTGCTCTGAGGGCACTTTTTACTGGGCTGATAGGAGCAGCATGAAGCCAGCCACACACGCACGTAAAATTTAAAGTGCACTGGCTCCGTGGACCCCATCTATACCTCACTGTAACCAGCATCCCAGTGTCCCCTAATGATGATAGAGAAATTCTGTATTATACTAAACATTTTCAGAAAATACCCATAAACAAAATACTACAGTAACATAATCGTTTAAAACACTGCAGTTGATTAGGGAAACCTAATGAAGTGCAATAGAAAATAAAGAGACTGGAAAGAAATGGAAGAAGAGCAAAGTATAAAACTAGGGGTTGAAGTGTCAAGAAGTGGACCAGTGGAGAAGTTGCCCATAGCAACCAATTAGCTTTGATGTAGTATTTATCAAGTACATAAAATGCTAGGTAGAAACCAATTGGTTGGTATAGGCAACCTATCCACTGGTAAACTTCTCCACTTTTTTCACTGCTTGATACATCAAGATCTAGATCAGGGAGGGACTATTAAAAAAGAAAAAAAAAAGAATGTCTCTTTTTTTTTTTTTTTTACTATTTTTGAATGAGGAATACTAGGCAGCTGTAGTTCCTCCTTCTCCAAACAAACCAGTGTCTAATGAATAACGAGTTTTATGGTAAGAACTTACCTTTGTTAAAACTCTTTCTGCGAGGTACACTGGGCTCCACAAGGAATGGACAATGGTGTAGAGTAGTATCTTGATCCGAGGCACCAACAGGCTCAAAGCTTTGACTGTTCCCAGAATGCATAGCGCCGCCTCCTATATCACCCCGCCTCCCTGCACAGGATCTCAGTTTTTAGTTAACCAGTCCAATGCAGTAGCAGGAAAAGAGACGACAACGGTTAGTAGCCACAACACCGCATTCTCACGACAGCAGACGTGTCAGCGGCTAATGCCATACCAACCCAAAGAAGCCAACTGCGTCAGGGTGGGCGCCTTGTGGAGCCCAGTGTACCTCGCAGAAAGAGTTTTAACAAAGGTAAGTTCTTACCATAAAACTCGTTTTCTGCTGCGGGGTACACTGGGCTCCACAAGGAATGGACAATGGGGATGTCCTAAAGCAGTTCCTTATGGGAGGGGACGCACTGTAGCAGGCACAAGAACCCGGCGTCCAAAGGAAGCATCCTGGGAAGCGGCACTATTGAAGGCATAGAACCTTATGAACGTATTCACAGAGAACCACGTAGCCGCCTTGCACAATTGTTCAAGGGTCGCACCACGTTGGGCCGCCCAAGAAGGTCCAACAGACCGAGTAGAATGGGCCTTAATGTGATCAGGAGCAGAGAGACCAGCCTTCACATAAGCATGTGCAATCACTATTCTAATCCATCTGGCCAGAGTTTGCTTGTGAGCAGGCCAGCCCTGTTTGTAAAACCCAAACACAACAAAAAGAGAATCAGATTTCCTAATAGGAGCAGTTCTCTTCACATAGATACGGAGAGCCCGTACCACATCCAAAGACCGCTCTTTTGGAGACAGATCAGGAGAAACAAGTGCCGGAACTACAATCTCCTGATTAAGGTGTAACGAGGAAACCACCTTAGGTAGATAGCCGGGACGAGTCCTAAGAACCGCCCGGTCACGGTGAAATATCAGATATGGGGAACTACAGGACAAGGCACCCAAATCCGACACTCTTCTAGCTGAAGCAATAGCCAGTAGAAATACCACCTTAAGGGAAAGCCACTTAAGGTCAGCTGAACCAAGAGGTTCAAACGGAGACTCTTGTAACGCTTCCAAAACCACCGACAAGTCCCAAGGAGCCACAGGCGGGACATAGGGAGGTTGGATACGCAACACGCCCTGAGTAAAGGTATGCACATCAGGTAAGGTCGCAATTTTTCTCTGAAACCACACCGACAAGGCAGATATTTGAACCTTGAGGGAAGCCAGACGCAGGCCTAAGTCCAGGCCCTGCTGAAGAAAAGCCAATAACTTGGCTATACTAAACTTGGAAGCGTCATAGTCGTTAGATGCGCACCAAACAAAGTAAGAATGCCAGACCCTATAGTAAATCCGAGCCGAAGCCGGTTTCCGGGCCCGCAACAAAGTTTGAACGACCGTTTCAGAAAATCCTTTAGCCTTTAAGACGGAAGCTTCAAGAGCCACGCCGTCAAAGACAGCCGGGCTAGGTCCTGGTAGACACAGGGGCCCTGAACGAGGAGGTCTGGGCGTTGTGGAAGTAGAATTGGACGCTCTGACGATAGGCCTTGCAGGTCTGAAAACCAGTGCCGTCTGGGCCACGCTGGAGCTATGAGAAGCAGAATTCCTTTTTCTTGCTTGAACTTCCGAATTACCCTGGGCAGGAGTGACACCAGAGGGAACACGTACGGCAGCCGAAACCTCCACGGTACCGCCAGCGCATCCACGAATGCTGCTTGAGGATCCCTTGTCCTTGCTCCGAAGACCGGAACCTTGTGATTGTGTCGAGACGCCATCAGATCTACGTCTGGAAGGCCCCACCTTTCCACTAGGAGTTGAAACACTTCTGGATGGAGGCCCCACTCGCCGGCATGCACGTCCTGACGACTGAGAAAGTCTGCTTCCCAATTCAGGACTCCCGGAATGAATATTGCCGATATGGCCGGTAGATGGCGTTCTGCCCACTGTAGAATCCGTGAGACTTCCTTCATTGCTAGGCGGCTTCGAGTGCCGCCTTGATGATTTATGTAAGCCACTGTGGTGGCGTTGTCCGACTGTACTTGAATAGGACGGTTCTGAATTAAATGCTGGGCTAGGTTCAAGGCATTGAAGACCGCCTGCAACTCCAGAATATTGATCGAGAGGAGGGACTCCTCCTTGATCCACCGCCCCTGAAGGGAGTGTTGCTCCAACACCGTGCCCCAACCTCTTAGACTGGCATCTGTCGTCAACAGGACCCAGTCGGATATCCAGAACGGACGGCCCCTGCACAGTTGTTGGTCCCGGAGCCACCAGAGCAGTGACAGAAGGACCCCCGGAGTCCATGAGATCATTCGAGACCTGATCCGGTGAGGCAGGCCGTCCCATTTCGCTAGAATCAGCCTCTGGAGAGGGCGAGAGTGAAATTGAGCGTACTCCTCCATGGCGAATGCTGACACCATGAGGCCCAGCACCTGCATCGCCGAATGTATCGACACTTGCGGACGAGATAGGAAGCAACGAATCCTGTCCTGAAGTTTCAGGACTTTCCCCTGAGACAGGAACAACCGTTGGTTGTGAGTGTCCAATAGTACTCCCAGATGCACCATGCTCTGAGCAGGGATCAGGGATGACTTCTTCCAGTTGATGAGCCACCCGTGGGCTTGCAGAAACCGGACCGTCACATCTAGATGATGCAGGAGAAGTTCTGGGGAATTTGCCAGAATTAACAAGTCGTCCAATTACGGCAGTATCCTGACCCCTTGACGGCGGAGTACCACCGTCATCACCGCCATGACTTTTGTAAAGACTGGCGGAGCCATTGTTAAACCAAAAGGTAATGCCCGAAACTGGTAATGGCAGGTTAGCTGCAGGGACCACAAACGGTTGCATCGGCATTGGGGGTCCCATAGGGGGTGTTAGTTTATGAACTAGCATATGCAGAAGCGTGGAAAAAGCGGTCCACGGCGGGTCATTATTTGCCCCCGTTGCCACCGTCCCACTGGGGGGCAAGGAGCCTCCAGAACCAGAGCCGCTATATTCTCCTCATAGGTATCTGCGGCTTCAGCACCACCGGCAGTGTGTTCAGCCCCAGAACCGTTACCCTCAGAAGCAGACATGATATAACTTGCAGTATCAGGTAACACAATACAATTTGTCAGCAGCACAATACCTCTAGCCCAAACCCCTGCGCAGTGTAGTCAGCACCAGCAGAGATAAAGGAGAGATATGGTGACTAAATCACAGAGAAAAATACGTAATACAGTATATCTTTGTGAAAATCTTATATTAGATAAAACCTGACGCACCAAGCCCCCTCAGGTTATAGAATATAGGGATAGCAAGTTGAGTGAAAGACACGAGATGGACACCACTCAGCTATCAAATGCACACACAAATAGTCACAGTCTGTACAATGCAGAGGTTATTACTAACAATAATACTGCACTGGACTAGCTTACACAGCTATATAACAATAGATATAACAGTACACAGTAAGAACTGGATGTATATCACAGGGTAATTGTACTAGGAAACACTGACTAAGTGCACTCTTTCTTAACTAACACTGACTAAAAAAAGCAGGTAGAATACTTAAGTGTCTTGTAAAGTCACAGCGCTGACAACCAGGCGGCTTTACATAGGAGGATTTGCCCAAGCATTCCCAGGAACAGTGAGCTGAGGGATAATGGCGCCGCAGACACTGCCAGGGAGTGAGGGAGAGACAGATATGCAGCTCCAGGGCGGGAACATTTGCAGAAAATGGCGCCCTGGGGCTGGGGGAGGGGCTTCAGGTCCAAGCTCTATCCCCCTGCGGGCAAAACCACCGGGTACTGCGGGATCTAATAAAACGGTTTATAGAGAAAACCTGACCTGTCCCATGCCCTGGTGATCTAGTGGGATCGCCTGTACTCCTCCCACTGACCGCGCCGGATCGCGATAAAGACCGGGTCCCGCAAGCGGGACCCACATACCACCTCCCGAAGCGTGGCCACGCGATTCCGGAAAGCCCCCGTCGTGTGTGACAAGAAGAAAACCGGAGCCTCCTGCTGTAGTTACCCGGCAACCAGGGCTCGGGAGTGTACAGCGCCGCTGGGGAGAGCCAGAGCTGCAGCCGTGAATGTCCACTGACATGTAACACTGCTGCTGCCCTTGAAGTCTTCACTTTTTTCCTCAGAAAAAAAGCTCTTCTTAGGGCTGCCTGGAGCAGCCCCTCTGTTAAGTGCCTGCTACTGCAGCACCAACTACAAAACTGAGATCCTGTGCAGGGAGGCGGGGTGATATAGGAGGCGGCGCTATGCATTCTGGGAACAGTCAAAGCTTTGAGCCTGTTGGTGCCTCGGATCAAGATCTTACTCTACACCATTGTCCATTCCTTATGGAGCCCAGTGTACCCTGCAGCAGAAATATTCTTGCATACAGCAGTGCATGTTCCAGATATAGAGTAGAACATGCATTTAACATTTTTATTTTTAATGTAAGTGTAGTAATATAGCATAGAAAGATTTCTATTGCCAGTTTGTTTTGCAGGTTTTCTGTCTTAACAATTCTTGATGCCTAGTAATATAAATTAAGTAGAAAAGTTCTCTAGCTGCTGAATGTGGAAACTGCATTACCGAATGAATGCAGATAAGGCTTTCTAAAATGTAATTATTTCAGTTATTCCAGACAAAACCGGCAGAGAGTAATTGTTCCAGCATTTAATTAGAAGTTACAATGATCTACACTTATTACCTAAAGAAGATAAAAGTCGAATGTAAAGTGCTTTGTTAAAATATACTCCGGCATGCTCCGTGGCCAAATAGGAAAACTCTTACTGAAATAATTCCTCTTCTAATGTGGCTAATGGCTGTCTGTTGCAACTAAATGTATTATATTTATACTTCCGCTTCAATAAGCAACAATTGAGTTGTTTATTGTCTTGGACACACAAATCATCTGTTTATCATTGTCTAGCAAAGTGATTTTTCTGATATTAGCAATTATTAAACATACATAAGGCAGGAACTTACCCATCATGCAGTACCATCAGGGAGGCGTCTGATTAACTCCAAATTTATTCTGGAGCAGGACAGTGACCCCAAACATACAGCCATTGTCATTAAGCACTATCTTCAGCATAAAGAAGAACAAGGAGTCCTGGAAGTGATTATATGGCTCTACAGAGCCCTGATCTCAACATAGAGTCTGTCTAGGATTACATGAAGAGACAGATGGATTTGAGCAATCCACAGAAGATCTGTGGTTAGTTCTCCAAGATGTGTGGGACAACCTCTCTGCAGAGTTCCTTCAAAAACCATGTGCAAGTGTACCTGTGATGCTGTTTACAAGGCAAAGGGCGGTCACATCAAATATTGATTTGATTTTTATTTTTCTTCTGTTCATTCACTTTATTTTTATCAATTAACAAAATGCCAACTTTTAACACTCCTATTTTTAAGGTACACAAGAAAAGGGTCTGTTTGGTTCCGCACTGGACATATAAATTTGTTTACAGTGTTTTTTAGTTGTATATTGCCCTCACAATGATGTGTATGAACTACCAAAATTGGATTTCAAGGATTTTCTTTGGTGCTCCCAGAGTCAGTGGTATGTAGTTATGCAACATGAAGTAAAAAGAAAGACTCTGTGTTGGGGCACACTAAGGGGTATATTCAATTAGCAGTGATAACGGACTTTTCACGTGAAAAGTCCGGTTTTCGGGTGAAAAAACTGACTTTTCACGTGAAACGCAATTACAGCCTATTCAATTATCCTGGAAAATTTATCGGTGATCATTTTTTCACTAATTTCACTTCACCTTCTCTGAAGCAGGTGAAAAGTTGGGAAAAGTCACTATTTTAAGGTAAAAATGTTTGGATATGGTACAGAACTCCTGGGACACCCCCCTTAATGACTAATTAGGCACGTTGAAGTTTTTAATTATTTTTAATTGGCCAATAATGACATGTAATTTTTGGGGTGAAAAAGTAAAAAGTGATGGAAATTGGGGTTCAAGGTATGGGACAGGTATATTGGGGTGCTTTATGAGTGGGACAGGTGTTTTTTAGGCTTGTAGATGGGAGTAATCGGTCTGTTTCCACTTTTTTTTTTTAAAGTACCCTAAAATGACCCAAATATATACTTATACCCATTTTCATGTACCCCAAATTTAATGAGAGCATTTATTTTGCTCAAAAAAACTTGCTTTCTATAATTATTTTGCATTTAAAAAAAAAATGCATATAACAGCCATTTCACACAATTTAAGTCCCCAAAAACTCTCTAATGTGATCTCTAACACACTTCTCTTCTGTTTTCCTATGTTAGTTTAGCATTTTTTGGGGTACAGGCTGATTTCCCCAATTTCACCTGCACTTTTCACTGCAAGAATTTTCACGTGAAACCCGGTCGGAATTGAATAGGTCAAAAAATGGAGCGTTTTCGTGGCAATTTTCGGCCGATTGCCGCAAAAAAATTTCGCGCGGAAAATTGCCGCGAATTTGCCGATAATTGAAAAAGGAGCGTTTTCGCGTCAATTTTCGACAGATTGCCGCGAAAAATTTTCCCGCGAAAAATTGCAGCGAATTTGCGGATAATTTAATACCCTAGTAAGTGTGCCCCAACACAGGGGGAAATTTACTAAGATTCGTATTTTCCAGATTCAGGTCAAAGTTCAATCACGAATGACATCGACGGTGTAAAATTGCAACTTTTTGAATTGATTACGACTCATTTACTAAGCTGTCGTATTCGTGTTTTTCTGTTGTTCCGATGTCGATGTCATTCGTGGTTTTTTGCTGTATAATGCGGCCGCGTTTGTTGTTTCGCGGCCGCGTTTTTGTTTATTTTTACGACTGCGTCACATGTCTGTTACGGCAGTGATTTAGAAATTGCTGCCGCGTTTTTAGTCCTAAGTTTCGTTTTTGTCACGCGTCCGTGATTGGTTGTATTCGTGAAGGAGGAGTGTCTGTGCATATTACTATAAAACCGCCCCAAACACACCGCACCTCGTGGGTTTAGCTAGTGGAGAGGAGAGAGGAAGGTGTATTTGGAGTTGGTGAGTTTGGTGGAGTTTTTGGAGGTTTTGGAGAGGAGTTTTGTGATTGTTGAGTGCTGTACTGTGTGTGTAAGTAGTCTTGTCCTATTTGTCGTATTGTTTTTTCTCAGTTTGTCAATTTTTTTGTCCTTGTTTTTTTTTTAAAGTCTTTTGTCATTGTTTGTGAGTGAGTGAGTGAGTGAGTGAGTGAGCGTGTGTGTTGGCTGTGTGGTGTGTAGTAGTAGTGGAGGAGTGTGTTTTGTGTTTTGATTTTTCAGTGTTTTTTGTCGTTTGTCATCATGTCAGACTCAGAGGTCAGTGTGGTGGCGGAGGTTAGTGAGGTGGAGGCTGGTAGTGAGGTGGAGGCTGGTAGTGAGGTGGAGGCTGTTAGTGAGGAGGAGGGGGGTAGTGAGGAGGAGGAGGAGGGGGTGCCTGTTGCTGTATTCTCCAGTGATAGTAATGGTGTTGTGGCTCCGCAGCCACGCACCACTACCAAGACTGGCAGGAATATTAAGTTCAGCTATGCTGAAAACATGGCGTTGGTGCGTGAGCTGATGAAGCACCATCGCCAATTGTTTGGTCAGGATGCTGGCAAGGTGTCCTCCCGCAGGAAGTCTGTCCTGTGGGGGCAAGTAATAGTTGCCGTCAATAGTGAGGGTGTGGGGAGGCGGACTGAGGACACGTGTCGCAAGAGGTTCTATGACATAAAGCGGCGTGTCAAGGCCAAGATGGCCAAAGAGGCAAAATCAGCCCGAAAAACCGGAGGTGGCCCCCCTTTCCGGGCAACCTATCGGGAGTGGGAGGAGCCTGTGCGGGCATTGATTCCTGCAGAAGTGGTGTCTGCTACTCATGTCCGGGATTCGGACCGACCCACGCAGGATGGTGAGTTTGATTTGTTATATTTTTATTTAAATGTCCTCTAAATGTTTTTTAAATCATTTTTTAAGGGTAAAGGATGCAAAAATTGTTGGTCAGATATTGCAGGCCTATGCACCCTTAAGGTGTGTTTGTGTTTAGAAATGGCATTTTCCATCTTGCCTTGGCTGTATTTTTTTTTTAATTTTGCGCTAAAACAGGTGCAATGCCTGCTGGTATGTGTATTTGCCATAATAATTTTGCGATATTGCATGGACATCGGTGTTGTATCTAATTGTTTTTTTAAATATTTGATTTATTTACTTCCTAAAAAAGGTTCTATTAATTCAAAATTACATTTTGGTAACATTTGCAAGTAGTCAATCTATGCAATATCTGACGCATAATTCTCAAATGTAACAGATTTATTTTGTGCAACACCATGTACATTTTGATATACACCACAAATTAAGGAAGCACGAAGATCTTAAGCAGAAATTAGTTTATTTTCGAATACCTAATAGATGGTTACAGTACACTAAGGCTTTGCAGTTGTAATTTTTACACAAAGCATGGTAATAATGTTTGCTCCACTTTTTCAACAGTCCGACAGACCAGCCGGCCAGACAGGCCTCAGACAACTCAGGATGATGATGGGATTGCAGGTAAGACTTCACTGTAGTCACATATTCTGCAAACACATAGAAGTACAAAATATTAATGTTTATATATTCTCATAGGTTCTGCTTCTGTAAGCCGACCTCCTGTAAGGCGCCCATCACAGGGCTCGGGCCACTTACCCAGGAGGCCAAGTAAGACACGGCGTCTTGGCACGGAATCTGCGGCTCCATCTTCCCCACCCAGGCGGCGCATTTCTGCAGTGTCACCCCAGCCACCACTGGCACTATTGGCGAGTCCACAGAGTGATGAGCCCCGATCACCTCAGTTATCTGGTGAGTCAAAACAGAAACTAAACACATAGCAAATAATCTACACAGTACAGTTACTATGTTGTGAGTTGGAGTTGAGATTACATGTTTGACATAACAAGCAATGTGATGTTACGTCTTCAATTGCTAAAGGTGAAAATGTTTAATTTTTCAATGTCTTAGTGGTTGATATCGCCAACATCATTATTAAAAAAGAACATACATTTGTACAAATTTAGGCCACACACGTGCACATTAAAATAAATATAAAAACCAAAATTAAAAAAAAAAAAATCCTCCACAACATTATAGTGTTCACACATCTCCCCTGTCCGGTATGTAGACTGCTTACTTGCTCCGCTCCTCTGGACTATCCAGGTAAGCAGTCTATATCGTGGCCAGGGGAGGTGACATAACACTGTAATGCTGTGGAGGGGAGGTAGTTAGGTGAGGATTACTCAAGTCTGTCTATGTGCACGCCTGTGATGGTATATATGTTTTTGGCGAAAAAACACATTATAAGTTTACAAAAACAAGTCAAAAAACTTGTAAAATGGAGTATTATGAATGTAGTAATGTGTAGAACTAGCAAATAAATTAATAGAAAAATAAACATTGCATGTTGGCCACCCCATACAGAGCCCAGCTTGATGGCCGACGTGGACCAGCAGGGACAAGACCAACAGGCAACCATCACACTGCAACTTACACCTGTTGACCCGAGCCAGCCAATACAGCTGCAGGATATCCCCCAAGCCTCCATGAGTCCACAACTGGCACAAGCTCCACCCCAAACACAAATACCAGATGACTTTTGGGCCAGTTGGACAAGCCAACAGGCCCAAAGCAATGCCAGCCTGACCGCACATACCCAACACCTTGCCAGTCTGCCCCATCATCTACCGCGCATTAGTCGCAACTCGGGCAGACTGATTGTACAAGTAGGCCGAATCGCAACATCGATGGAGCAAATAAGGGCTGACAACAACCAAATGCTGGCTCATTTAACGCGCATCATTGATGAGCAACAGCGCCATCAGCAGGCACTCGTTCAACTCATTCAGCACAACCAGGTTGTGAATGAGTCGTTATCCCGGATTGTAGCCAGCCACACTGCAACCAACACACAACTGAATGCTAGCATTAATAATTTGAGCAACAACATAACATTGATGGCAGCTCAACAAGTGACCTCCAGCTCTGGGACCACGACCCCTATCCAAACGCCAGTAACCTCCCCTGTTCGGCGTTCCTCCAGAGCACGTGCCAGTGAGCCAGCACAAAGCACAGCACCCAGGACACACAAGCGAAAAAAATAACAATTTTGACAAATGTTATTTAAACAATAAAAATTTGGATTTGACAAACACACAACTTCCTGTGTCCGTCTCAAACATTGTTGAAGCTGCTATGTATGTATGTATGTTTTTCATGGGTAATGACTGAAAAGGTATTTATAACATAAACTAAGTACAATGTACACACCACTATAAACAACAAACAGTAAGTAACAAAACACACAATAGAAAGTATTGCAAAGTGTTTAGTCAAGGATAATTACATCCTACAAAAACTTACCTGAAAAATACCGCAGGATCACTTCTTGCCGTACCTGCCTCCCTACATATGTACTCACACTGTCACCAGATGGTTCTAACTCCTCTGCTTGCTGACTGCTTTCTCCCTCATCATGTGCCAGATGTTGACTTAAACACAGATTATGGAGAAAACAGCAGCAGAACACAATTCTAGTCACCTTTGAGGGACTATACAACAAAAGGCCTGCAGATTTATCCAGACACCGAAACCGTGACTTCAGCACACCAAAACATCTTTCTATCACATTCCGCGTAGCCTTATGTGCATGATTGTAACTGTGTTCAGCAGGAGAATCAGGTTGGGACAATGGAGTAAGGAGCCAAGAGTAGCAGCCGTAACCCCCATCACCTGAAAAACAGATATAGTCAACATTAGTACATGTGTTAGATTATTCTTTCCCCTACTCAAAACTAGAGTTTGTTGTTAAAAGACATACACACAAAACATTTTTAACATACCCAACAGCCAGCCATCAGGCATTTGTCCGGCCTCAAATTTATCGAAGAGCGATGACTGACTGAGGATGAAGGAGTCATGGCAGCCACCAGGGTAACCTGCAACAACACTCATAATTTTAAAGTTTGCATCACAGACCACCTGGACATTAGTTGATTGTGCCAGATGTCTATTTGTATATATGTATTGCCGGCCCCTAGGTGATCTCAGCTGAACGTGTGTGCAATCTATGGCCCCCAGCACATTGGGCATGCCAGCAAGCTCATAGAAAGCTACCCTGACAGCACGCCACTCCGACTCCTCGGTAGGGAAGCAGATTGAGGCATTAATGTGTGGATCCAACACATCCAAAACCTGAGTGGACATTAAAGAAGCTAAGGTGAGTGTCATGTTAGGTATTCTATACAATACTGTGTTGTTTGTACTTACAGAAGCAACACTTACACATAACCGCATATGTATTTTTAGACTCACCTGATTCAAATATCTTGAAAAGGTGGGCTGTGAGATACCAATGACGTCGCCTGCCACAGCCTGGAAGCTCCCAGTAGCCATAAAGTGTAACACAGCCAGGAGTTTGTGTAGGCCTGAGACAGAGCGAGAGCGTGCTGTCTCAGGGTCTAGGCCCAGTTTGACAAGGTCATACAGGTGGAAAATGTTGGTTCTATTTAGGCGGAACATCTGTATGACCCTATCATCGGACAATGCGTTTAAGTTTAAACGCCCTCTAAAAAAAACGAGGCTGGCGCAGCCTCCGCGGCACCTGGACAACCTGTTGACCATGTTCACTTACCTGGCCCTGATTCCTGGAAGCCTCATGGAGCAGTCTAAGGTATCCCACAGCAAACATAAATTCATTGGCACACACCACAGCCGCCATTTCAGAGTGAGAGAAATTCAAAATGTGCCTGGAACACTTTTATAGGGCCAAACATTCAGGTGTGAGTAATGGATAATTGAGTACACATGTAAACACGCTTTTCAAATGCTGGCGCGTTTTTTTTTAGGAATTTTTTAAGATGTGTAATTTTTTGCGGCCGCAAATGCATTTTCACGGCAGCAATTACAATTACGAATGGTTAGTAAATGACCGAGATTCATATCTAAACAGGCGTAATTTGACCGATGGTGTATTCATTCGTGATTTTTAACTTGAACTTCCAAAATATTACGAATGACCACATCACTGCCGTGATTTCAGTTTAGTAAATTACCGAGATGACACTTTGATGAAAAAACGCCATCTCGGTCAAAATCGGGAGCTTAGTAAATTTACCCCACAGAGTCTTTCTTTTTTCTTCGTGCTGCATAACTACACTTCTATTTTTTAAAGCAGGGGAGGGTAACCTCCGGCCCGCATTCCATATACAGCCTGCAAAGCCATTTGTTCTGGCCCACCCACTTGTTTGGCAGCGAGACACGCCGCTGCTCAGTCTGGCGGTGGCATGTCTCAGCTGTTAGGGCAGGGAGGAGAGCGCAGCCACTATGTCCGGCAGCTGTGGGTAGGATCTCAAACCAGCCGCCGGTTCGTGAGCCAATCAGAACTCACGGACCGGCAGCCAATCAGGAGCCGCCGCTGCCAGTCCGAGAGCTCTGATTGGCTCACAAACCGGCGGCTGATTTGAGGTTCTACACACCGCTGCAGCCTGACATAGCTGCGCTCTCCTCCCTGCCCTGACCCGACAGCTGAGACACGCCGCCGCCGGACGGAGCTGCAGCAGCGGTGAGCGATATGGCACTGTGGGGGCATTTGTATATCTGGCACTGTGGGGGCATTTGTGTATCTGGCACTCTGGGGGCATTTGTGTATCTGGCACTGTGGGGGCATTTGTGTATCTGGCACTGTGGGGACATTTGTGGATCCGGCACTGTGCTATTGGGGGCATATGTGTATCACGTCCCATTTTAATTGTCCGCACCCATTTTTTGGCGCGCGCCGTCGGCGCGCACACTCAATACCTCTGAGGTGCATAACTACTGGGGGCATAACTCCTGGGGGGCAGGGTAATTTTTAGGTTGATAATTTTTGTATGGCCCCCGAAGGATTTTATAAATATCCAAATGGCCCTTGGTAGAAAAAAGGTTCCCCACCCCTGATTTAAAGCATTCTTTCTTTGCAGCATTTTTTCCACACCTGCCTAAAACTATTGCACAGTACTATAAGATATATACATATATTTTTATTGGTTTAGGCACTAATTAATTCCCTACTATTGTACTATTTCTAATCTGCAGATGCACATGTGATGGTACATGATACAGTGTCTCTTTTGCAATCACATTATTTCTATTAATTTCACCTCTACCCTAACATAATATTCACTATTTTCACATTTATAAATAACACAATACAAATGGAGTCTTATTATTAGTATATTTATTATATATGAGTATTTGAGTGCATCTTGTAGACTTACTTTTCTTTTGTCTGTTAACTCTACACATTCAAATGCTCCCTGAGCCATGTCTGGAGGCAGTAGGCAGCAAAGACATTCATGTCCCGAAGCTAAATACTGTGTAGTATTACTTATTCCAAATGCCATATTTTTTTGCACTTGTGATGGAAAACATATTTACATGCTTCCCGGCCAATGGGAAGACAGCAAAGATAAGTAAATTATGAGAGGTTGTTACAGAGATAGGTTGGGGATTGGATTGCTGTAGACACACAAGATAGAGATTTGATGGCTGGAGACACTGAACTCCCCTGCCTCTCCAGTCACCCACTGTCACAAGGCCACGCATCCTTCTTGTGTGCATGTGCATCTTTGGTCCCACATTGGGTTGTCACCACCCAGAATCTTGCCTAGGGCATCAAATTGGTCAGTTCCAGGAACAGAAATCTTGGGGCCTGCCACACATGTTATTGGTGCTCCGTGTCTCTCCCCGGTAGATAAAGACTAGTTGGCCATCAACTCATCCCCAGTTTCTCTATAGAAATGCAAAGTAACAGTGATGAAACATTAAAATCTAATGAGGTTCATATGGCTTGCTGGAATGATAACATATTTAATACATTTTCTGAGAAATCCACAATAAAAATACATCAGTGGAGGGTACTGTGCATCTTATATTGTCAGTGGAGCTGACACTAATAAATGAAAATTCATATAAACATTGGATAAAAATGTAAATCCGATTAGGAAATAAAAAAAAATACACTGCCCTAATTAAGCTTTGTTATTGCAAATCTCATATAGTTATGGGTTTAAAAGTATAGATTGAATCAAATATTAGCATCCAAATATGGCCCAGTAACAGCAGATATAATAAAGTACAGAGGCTGATCCAGATGGATGGATGGATAGTGCTAAAGGTCCAATAAAATGTGTTTGGTTCAGTGGGTAAGTGCTTGATGCGTTTCACAGTGACAGGTGCCCACTGCTTCCTCAGAAGTTTATAGTAAGAGTTCTCAAGGGACTGTCTAGTGTACCCCTTTGTAATTAGCAAACAAGAAACAGATGCATATAATCTTGACAATCTATTATGCTGTATAAAACACTTAATGTCATCTAATAAAAAGGCAATCTTAATCTATATACACGTATCCCAAATCAGAATGAACATACAATAAAAAGTCAAAGATAAGATTCCATACCTCTTGAATTGGTCCCAATCCTTGCCGGGAATCGGCTTCGACTACATCATGTAAACGTTACATGACCAATTGGACCAATCAGGCATTCCTTTACTCTGGTTTCCTGGACCGTGACATAAAATAATTGTGGTGGAGCCTGTGTCACTGGTTACTTGTCCAGTGTCTCCCAGCCTTATCCCTACCCGTGTCTCTTCTGTCCTATTCTCTGTTTCTTCAACACCATCTCCCTCCTCTACCACAGTAGAAGCAAGGTTAGGAGCCAGCAGCACTAGCCCCAAGGCCCAAAGAAATTGCTCAGTAAATGGGGATGAATGGCTATGGAGAAGGTTTGCAGAATGCGAAAGGTTGTGCAGCAGATGGGCCTGGGTCAAGAGTGGGGTTTCGAGACTTACTTGCCAATAACAGGGCCCATTTGAAGGGAACGGGGATTGTAAACCCACCTATAGGCACTGGCACCACATACAAAGAGAGGCCATAAGCAGTTGCGGGACTACTAAGGAGTGTGTATGTAGTATCCTTGCAAACCCTTACCAGAACTGGTGTACGAGCCGGATGGGGAAGAATCCTGGGCTGTGACACTGTGTACTGCTGGGGAGACCCAATTGACAGAATGCCAGTGTAGCTAGCATGGGCTCAAGCTGCCAGGTAGCAGGAGGAATTGGTTAAAAAAGGTTAAATTAAAATCTGCTTAATGCTGGTGAACAACTGCAAATAGATTGCAGAAGCAACATTACAATAGTTATAGTATAAATCAGAGTATTTCAGATGTATTAAGCCAATCAGAAGCGACTGCCGCTCAACATTGGCTTGTATTTTCTAACCGCACGTGACCCGTGTCCTCACAGGCGCATATGTGTCTTTCTTTTGGTCATCATGGGCTGCATTTTAAACGTACACATGCTTACTGTACTTTAGCCATGCTCATATGCCATGTCCAATCTACTTTACGTGGTCCCAGACAAAAGGGGAAATGAACATAAAATGCCACATCTAATCCCATGGCCAGTCAGCATGGGATTGGATGTGTAAGAATTTATAGTACACATTTGCAATTGAAAAAAAAAATGCAATTTGTAGGGTAGGGGGGCGCAAATTGCATTTGTCGCCAACTCTACATGTGCCCCATGATGCCACTTCAGCTTTGTAACAATTGTTAAATACTTTTTAATACTATTTCCAAATATCCTTATGAATTATAAGTGGAGAGGGAGCATTGGGGGTAAAGGAGAGAAACAAAGGGTTAGGGATGCTGGAGGTAATACCCAATCAGGCAGGCTAGTGCAAATACGTGGTTTTAAGAGAGTGCATGAAGTAATGGTTGTTAGTGGAGAGAGTCTAATAGAGAAAAGGCATTCCACAGATTACGTGCAGCACAGTATAAGTCTTGAAGGTATGAGTGGGAAGTTTTAATCCAGTGCAAGGTCAATTTATTGTACCCATCAATGAATTATACTGGTTGAAGGGAAATCCTGTAGCTGATCAAAAACAGCTGTCTACCATGCCCATAAACTGGCTCTATATTATTATTATTATTATTATTTTTTTTAAACAGTTTTATTTGGTATATTCAGGTACAGAATGCAAATCATGTATACAGGAAAACATGGGAAAATACAGAAAGAACATTAAGAAGTACATATAAAATCACAGGGTAGAAAACGTGTTAGACCGAAGCTTGACATATACTTCAAGAAATCCAGAATGCTACAAAGGAAAAGAAACTTAACGTTTCCCGAGTAGTAATCTGGATAATATAACATTCCAAACATACTGTGAACCAAAACAGAATACCATTTTTTTTTTTTTTTGCCTGTACAACAGAATAGTGGAGAAAGAGGAAGAAAAGAAAAAGAGGAATGAGAGAAAAGAAAGAAGACAATAAAGAGGAAGACATACAAGATATAAGAGATGGGAGGGGAGAGGGGGAAGACAATTGCAACACCACTGCTCAACTCATTGTACACCTGAGTTTGCGCCTGTTGTGAAACATATAGAACTGTTTAGGACAATCCCAGAAAATACTGTGAGGGGAAAAGTAAAAAATACTGGGGACAGTCTAGTTCGGCCATAATCTAAAATAATCTACGTTTGTGTGATCAGGAAGTATTGTCGAAAATCCGCATAATGCTCACATGTACATCTAGTGGTAAAAATTCTAAATATAGACTCCATTTTTTATAAAACGTTTCTACTCCTTTCTCAATATTGGTCAAAGCCGCTCTACGTTCAAATTAAAGAAGGTTAAGAAGTTAAGCCCTCAATAATGTTATCGTAGGTACAGATTTTGAGATCCAGACGGACAGTATGAGTTTTTTGGATAACGTTACCAATACTGTTAAAAAGTGGAGAACAGACCTATGTAAAAGGGAGGGTTCCCAATTAGAAAAATCAGTCAGTAAAAAGAGTTCCCAAGCGAATGGCAATCTAACCTTAGTAACCTGTTGCAGAAAGTCATGAATTTTATACCAGAATCTTTTTACCTTAGAACAGTGCCAAACATTATGGGTACAATTAGCGACTGAGACAGAACATTTCGGGCAAGTACTAAGTATATCAGGAGCCATAGGACTCCTCTGAGTCTGAGAGATATATGCCCTATTGAGAAACTTAAAATGTATTTCTTGCAATTGCACCAAGCCCAGCCATTTATAAACATATGAAAATTGTTTCACAATATGGCCAGGATAAATCAAAGCCGGGAAACCGCGAGACCACACCTCCCAAACCGACTGCCAGGACACAAGTGAAAATGAAGTCACTAAATCAGTATAAAGATATTGTATCTTGAAAGAGCTTTGAGATATTAAGGTAAAAAGGGAGGACAAAGCAGATGGATTAAAAGAATCCATAAAGGAGTCATAGGAACCAGAAAGTGAAACCTTCTTATTGTTTATATAGTGTCTTACTTGTAAAATTGGGAGTTAGGTATATCATACACATCTCTAATTTGTTGAAATGAGAACAAGCCACCTCCTTGATCAAAAACTTTTCTGAATCGATGCTAAACCCTTGGATTTCCAGGAAAGGAGGTACGGGGTCATTAGGGAAGGTGGAAAATCAGGGTTACCCCAGAGAGGTAAATATTTGGTCAAAAAGGGATTTGTTCCCAGACATTTGTGAATGATGGACCACGCTCTATAATAGGGGTGGGCAAAATACGGCCCGCGGGCCGGATGCGGCCCGCAAACCAATCCTGCCCGGCCCACTGCCTCCCACCAGCGAGCAATGACAAGCGGCCCGACCAGCTGAGCTGCTTGTCATTGCTCTGCAGTACCTCCAAGCTGCCGGCGCCTGTCTCCCCTGCTGCTGCTGCTGCTGCTGCACGGCGCCTGCGTTGTAGTCTCCTCCTCCCGCCTCCAGAGTCCCCAGTGACAACGGCTGTGTTCAGCCGAAAAGGGGGCGGGGCTACGTGCCGACGAGGGGGCGGGGCTACACGGACCTCAAGGGGCGGAGCTACACGGGACAAGAGCCAGGCTGCTGCAGATCAATCCTTCCTGCACTGCCAGCCAGATCAGTGGAAAAAGTGAGTGAAAGAAAGAAAAGTGTGTGTGTTAGTGTGTGTATATTTGTGTGTGCGGGCAGTGGCGTCTGACTGTTTTTAGGTTGGGGGGGTAGAGATCTTTAGCTCTCGCTTTATCAACCCCTCTGTGTTCTGTCACTGTGTCACCCCCACCGTGTTCTGTCACCATGTCACCCCCCCATGTTCTGTCACCGTGTCACACCCCCGTGTTCTGTCACCGTTTCACACCCCCGTATTCTGTCACCGTGTCACCCCCCATGTTCTGTCACCATGTCACCCCCCATGTTCTGTCACCGTGTCACACCCCAGTGTTCTGTCACTGTCACCCCATGTTTTGTCACTGTGTCACCCCCCCATGTTCTGTCACCGTGTCACACCCCAGTGGTCTGTCACTGTGTCACCCCATGTTTTATCACCGTGTCACCCCCCCATGTTCTGTCACCATGTCACCCCCCCATGTTCTGTCACCATGTCTCCCCCCCATGTTCAGTCACCGTGTCACCCCCCCCCCCCCGTGTTCTGTCACCGTTTCACACCCCCGTATTCTGTCACCGTGTCACCCCCCATGTTCTGTCACCATATCACCCCCCATGTTCTGTCACCGTGTCACACCCCAGTGTTCTGTCACCGTGTCACCCCATGTTTTGTCACGGTGTCACCCCCCCATGTTCTGTCACCGTGTCACACCCCAGTGTTCTGTCACTGTGTCACCCCATGTTTTGTCACCGTGTCACCCCATGTTTTGTTACCGTGTCACCCCCACCGTGTTCTGTCACCATGTCACCCCCCCATGTTCTGTCACCGTGTCACACCCCAGTGTTCTGTCACTGTCACCCCATGTTCTGTCACCGTGTCACACCCCAGTGTTCTGTCACTGTGTCACCCCATGTTTTGTCACCGTGTCAAACCCACCGTGTTCTGTCACCATGTCACCCCCCCATGTTCTGTCACCGTGTCACCCCCCGTGTTCTGTCACCGTTTCACACCCCCGTATTCTGTCACCGTGTCACCCCCCCATGTTCTGTCACAATGTCACCCCCCCTTGTTCTGTCACCGTGTCACACCCCAGTGTTCTGTCACTGTGTCACCCCATGTTTTGTCACCGTGTCACCCCCCCATGTTCTGTCACCGTGTCACACCCCAGTGTTCTGTCACTGTGTCACCCCATGTTTTGTCACCGTGTCACTCCCCCGTGTTCTGTCACTGTGTCACACCCCCGTGTTCTTTCACTGTCACCCCCCGTGTTCTGTCACTGTCACCCCCTGTGTTCTGTCACTGTGTCACCCCATGTTCTGTCACCGTGTCAACCCCCATGTTCTGTCACCGTGTCAACCCCCATGTTCTGTCACCGTGTCAACCCCCGTGTTCTGTCACTGTGTCACCCCCACCGTGTTCTGTCACCGCGTCACTCCCCCGTGTTCTATCACTGTGTCACATCCCCGTGTTCTATTACTGTGTCACACCTTTCCCCAGGGGCCATAATACACTGGATAATTTGCTTGCTGTGCAATGATTATCCCAAATAAAATGTTAATGTGTAAAAGGGGGCTCTACCTGCTGTAATGTGTGAAAGGGGGCTCTACCTTCCGTACTGTGTAAAAAGTGGGCTCTACCGTCCATACTGTGTATAAGGGAGCTCTAACTGCCATAATGTGTGTAAAAGGGGCTCTACCTGGTGTAATGTGTTTAAGTGGCGCTACTGTGTGGCGCAATTTGAGTAATGGAGAATTTTGAGCAGCCTAATATGAATCTGTATTATTTTTTGGCCATGCCCCTTCCACATGAAGCCACTTCCCTATATTATTGGCACGTGGGTGGGGGGGGGCTGCTATTTTATGTGTGGCCCTCGGATACTGACAAGAAAGTGTCAAGTGGCCCCTCAGCTGAAATAATTGCCCACCCCTGCTCTATAAGTATCCCTAAAGAAAATATTATGTTTGACCCCCTCAGGCAGTTTGTACCTCAGCAAATGCAGCAATGCAGTCGGGGAGTAAGGGGCAAATAACGCTTCCTCCACGAAGTAATTAGCAAATTGGGAGCAGTTTAGACACCAATCAGATATATATTGAAATGTGACTACGCAAGAAAAGGTGGAAATATCAGGAAGGCCAAACCCACCTTTCTCCTTAGGCAGAAGCAGTCTAGCCCTAGCTATTCTTGTTTTTTTATTATTCCATATAAATTTTTGAAACATAGAAATACACCTACTTTGATCCAATTTGGTTAAAAACAACGGCTGCATTTGGAGTATGAAAGATAATTTGGGGAACAAAACACTCTTTATCACAGCTACCCTGCCAAGTAGAGATAAGGGCAATGGCATCCAATTATTAATAATTTGGTCTGTGCACGTGATTATGGGAGAAAAATTTGCAGAGTATATATTCTGGATGCTAGGAGTAATAAAAATATTTCAGTTGTGATGAAGCTACATGAAATGGGGAGAGGGATGGGCAGGAGGACATGAGATTTGGTCTAGTCAAAGGAAGTATCTCCGACTTCATCGTGTTCACCTTATAACCTGTAAAAGAGCTGAAAGCTGAAATCTAAAGCAAGATAGCTGGGATAGAACTAGAAGGCTGTGACACAAATGGCAACATATCATCTGCGAACAATGACAACTTAAGATCCTCTCTCCTTAATTTGACCCCCGTAAACAAAGGATTCTTTCGCAAAGCTACAGCTAAGGGCTCCAGGGCAAGTACAAATAGGAGGGGTGAAAGGGGGCAGCCTTGCCTAATACCCCGTTGAACACATATGGGATCCGAAATAAAATTATTAGCCTAATTTATGGGATCCGAAATTAAACTTATTAGTACCCTAGAGGTGGAAGCAGAATTTAGCATCTGAATTAACAAGATTATTTGGGGTGAAAAGACAAAATTACGGAGGGTCTCATAGAGATGATCCCAAACTACAGAGTCAAACGCTTTCTCAGCGTCAAGCGATAATAGGATATGGAGATCATAAACATGAATATCATCTAAATGTTGGAGGACCGCTAGAACCTTCCGGATGTTAGTAACTGCATTGCGGACCCAAACAAAACCCGTTTGGTCCTGGTGTACCAGGGATGGGCTCACCCATTTAAGTCGCTCCACAATTATTTTTGTGAAAAACTTGTAATCTATGTTCAATAATGAGCTGGGGCGATATGAACCAGGAAGAGTGGGGTCCCTGCCTGGCTTTGGCAAAACTTTAATAATAGCATTGTTAAAATAAGAAGGGAGCGTATTATCTGTAAGAAAATAATTAAAAAGATTAGTGAGGGGAAGGGAAAGTGACAATTGGAGGATTCGATAAAATTCTCCAGTATACCCGTCTGGCCCCGGAGATTTACCGAGTTTAAGACCCTTAAGGACCGAAAGCACCTCGGTTTCTGATATTGGACTAGTTAAGGCCACTGATTGAGATTCTGTCAATGTGAGAAGAGAAATTTTACTCCAAAATAGAGTTTTATTGTCAGTATCAATAGGGCCTTGGGTATATAATTCAGAGTAAAAAGAGTGCAAAATTGTGATAATGGAGTACCTTGTGGTATGTGTCACCCCCTTTGAATCCGTCAGAGATAAAATAATAGAACTAGACCTTTCGCTCCGCAGGAGGTTAGAGAGCAATTTACCATTTTTATTGCCGTATTTATGAAACAAAAATCTATTGGACCGAACTCTAGAATCACCCATATGCTACATCAAATTATCAAAAACTAACTTGGATTCTTTATATAGTGATCTATGCGTGGGGGATGGGTCGTGCCTTAGATCTCGATAAGCCTGTGTTAGAACCGTTTGAGACTCAAGAATCAAGGATTGTCTATGTTTTTTATGGTCGAATGCATAAGAGAGAATCTGGCCGCGGAGAACCGCTTGGCAGTTTGCCAGTATAGATCCGGGTCAGAGACATGTGCAGAGTTTACAGTCATATAGTCGTTCCAGGCCGCCTGGAGCATATCTTTAAATGAAGTAGAGGACGCTAGGGAGGAAGGAAAGCGCCAAAGTTTATACCTACCCGAGGGGGTCAAAGCGGACAAAATAAACCAAATGAGAGCGTGATCCGTCAATCCCAGGGCCTCCACACCAGAAGAATCTATTTGAACCGCCAGTTCTGAGGCTGGCAGCAAATAGTCAATCCTAGAATACATTGTATGTGGAGCTGAATAAAAAGTAAACTCCTTATCAATAGGATGTTGCACCCGCCAAATGTACACCAAATATAATTTACGTATCCGATAAGAGATACCAAATCTACGGGTCGCATAAGCAGAGGAAGCATGAGATTGCCGATCCATAAAAGAATCTATGACCATATTGAAATCGCCACCAAGAATAATTGGGATCTCCAAATGAGGGTGTAATAGGTTAACAATATTAGTAAAGAATTTTCTATCGTACAATGTGTGTACATACAAGTTACAAAAAACATAATGTATACCATAAATTTCAGCTTTTAGCAGTACATAGCGGCCATTCGGGTCTGATCTCAGCAAAGATACATTCAAAGGTATACCTTTCCATATCAGGATGGCTACACCCCTAGACTTCGAGTTATAGAAAGTAGAAGCCGCCACTTTAAAACCCAGCATAGCCAGTTTTTGGTGCTCTACTTCAGTCAAGTGTGTCTCTTGCAATAAGGCCAGGCCCGGCGCTACCCGCTCAGCGAAGGGATGCAGTGCAGGGAGGCGCTGGGACGGAGAGGCGCTCCCCCTGCTCTGCATCCCTTCCCTGCTGCGCCGTCCTGTCCCCCTGCTGCTGCTGTTGTGTCTGTCACTGTATGATAGGCACTGGCAGCGGCGCTTGCAGCATGAAAATCCTCCTCCCTCCTCTCACCTGTGTGACAGGACAGCGCTGTGTACGGGACAGAAGGGGTGGAGCTACACGGGATGGAAGGGGGCGGGGCTAAACAGGACAGAATAGGGCGGAGCTACACGGACCAGGCTGCTGTAGTGTACAGACTCAGAGGGAGACTGGCGTAGGTAAGTGAAGGGTGAGAGGGAAATGTGTGTGTGTGTGTTATGTCTGTGTGCGTTTATATGTGCTTTAAGGACGCTCCTACTACAGGGGGGGCATTACGTATAAGGACGATACTACTACTTGGGGGCATTATGTATAGGATGCTACTATTACTGGGGGGGCATTACGTATAATAATACTACTACTACTGGGGTGAGGGCATTACGTATAAGGATGCTACTACTGGGGGTGCACTACGTATAAGGACGCTACTACAACTGGGGGGGCATTACGTATAAGGATGCTACTACTACTAGGGCGGAATTACGTATAAGGATACTTCTACTACTGGGGGTGCACTACGTATAAGGATGCTACTACAACTGGGGAGGGCATTACATATAAGGGTGCTACTACTACTAGGGGAATTACGTATAAGGACGCTTCTACTACTGGGGGTGCACTACGTATAAGGATGCTACTACTACTGGGGGGGGCATTATGAATAAGGATGCTACTACTACTGGGGAGGCATGTATAAGGATGCTACTACTACTGGGGGGCATTATGTATAAGGATGCTACTACTACTGGGGGGGCATTATGTATAAGGATGCTACTACTACTGGAGGGCATTATGTATAAGGATGCTACTACTACTGGGGGTGCACTACGTATAAGGACGCTACTACTACTGGGGGTGCACTATGCATAGGGATGCTACTACTACTTGGGTGCATTACGTATAAGATGAATAAGATTGTGCTACATTGTGGCGTAATTTTGAATGGGGGTACTGTTGTGTGGCTATGCCCCTTACTTGTGAGACCACACCCATTTTCCCGGCACGCGCCAAAGGAATATGGGAAGGCGCAAATTTATAGTTTGCAGGGGGGCGCCGAACACCCTAGCACCAGCCCTGAATAAGGCGATATCTATTTTATGAAAATTTAAATAAGAAAGAAGCTTGCGCCTTTTAGCTGGGGAGTGGATGCCCTGCACATTCCAAGAGCATAGTTTAATATCATTCATTGTATAAGAAAGCCCAGGATAAACTTGCAGAAATCAGAACCCAAACAGCAGCCACAATATACATTTTCCAGAAGCAGTCCATAACAGTCACAAAAGTTTGTCGCCACTCATGATGCAATCCAACAAATACATAAAAAGGGTACAAGGGGTGTGTGTGGGGTAGGGGTAGGGGTAGGGGTGGGGGGAATGCAAGAAGAAAAAAGAAAGAGAAAGAAAGAACGCACTCCAAAATGGCGATCCTACCAATGGCAAGCGGAGAGAAAAAAGAAAAAAGAAAACAGAAAACAGAATCATTATGGCAACAGAGCGCCACATAACAAAACAAATGGAATCACTCAGATCCCAAGCCAGATACACCCAGCCTCCAAATCAAACAAACATAATAAACAACCTTAAAACCATATAAGAGGCATGTCATATACAGTATATAATGAGCATTATTAGAGAAATAACTGCAATAGAGAAACAACAATAATATTAGAGTATTAGGAAACCAGACCCTGAAGGTATGTTCTAAATATAGACACGTGGGTCAATAGATCAAAAACACTCAAACAGCAGGAGTAAAATCAAGTAAGGCCATAGTGACAGTTAAAGTCCCAACATAAGGTAGACATGGAAGAAGCAGAAGTTGTATCTACATCTAAATAGGCCATTGCATCCGCCAGTTCCATGAAATCTTTAAAGACCTTAAAGTCCAAACCCGTGAAGATACGCAGTCTTGCAGGGAAAAGAAGAGCAAATTTGTGCTGTAATTGAACTAGTCGAGAGCAGCATGGAGACATATCCTTACGTGTTTTGGACACTTCAGCGCAGTAGTCGTGGAATAGGAGTAAGCGGTTGTCTTGCCATTCCAAAGATTTGAGTTTACGTGCAGCAGTCCAGATCAGCGACTTGTGGGCAAAATTGAGACATCTAAAGATGACCACCCTGGGGCGCCGAGTATCTCTGACAGGACCAAGTCCGTGAGCCCGTTCAACTGCAAAATCTTTCAACGTGTCCTGGATGTCCAACATTCGCAAAAGATCAGTAGAAAGAAATTTGTAAAGATAATGCCCCTTAACAGATTCTGGGAGGCTCACGATTCTCAAATTATTTTGCTGGAGCGATTCTCCAAATCATCTACTTTATTAGAGAGGCGGAGAGTAAAGGTGGGTTCACGCTGGCCAATATATCGGCCGTTCTCTTGAACGGCCAACATATCGTTGGTCCGTCGGCTAGTGTGTACAGTCGATATGTCTGTGAACTCCGTCATTCACAGGCATATCGCGCCGGCCCCGCAGCACAGCCGCTGGCAAATATATCTACCGATATATTGGCGCGTCGCTGTGTATGTACACACCCACCCAGTCCATGACGTCAGTCCCCGACGGATCGGGCAGTGTGTATGCACAGCACACTGCCCGATCCGTCCATAGATATATCTGCAGATCAATTGATCGGCAGATATATCTATCAGTGTGCACCCATCTTAAGTTTCCTTTCGTCATCAAGTTGCTGCTGTATCTCATAAAGGGCCTGGTCATGTTCCTCTAGCTTATGTTGGTTTTCCACAACTTGCAAGTCAGTGGACTCCAATTGGGATTTTATATCCTTGATGGTGTCAGCGAATTTCGTAGCTTGTTTATCAAGGAGGGGTATTATAGAAGCAGTAATAGCTCTAACCACATCATCGTAAATTAAAGAAGTGCAAACGTGAGATGATTGAGATGAAACGGGACCTCCTTGTTCCGAGTCAGATGCGTCGAAGAAGTAACATTCTCCCCCTTTTTACCCGGCTTGCCCCTCACGGGTCTTACAAGTGTGGCGGGTGTCACAAACTTCTCTATAGCAGATTCAGTAAATATAATATAAAAAAATAAAAATAAACAAAAAATTATGAAAGTCACAATTGAAGCAGAAGTATGGAGATAAGCTGCAGGCAGTCCACCAAGATATTATTAAAAAGGAGGGAGTAAATACTTTAGAAAATACATGCAGCCAGTGTCATCAGCAAAAAGGTACAGGATGTGAAAAATGGAAGGAAGTTGCAGTCACTGACATGCTGTAATTGCTGTTATATATCCAGAAAAAAAGAACAGTCCAGACAAACAATTAAAGAGCATTGGAGGCTGGGAATCCGTGCAACAGCTCACATATAAGTATTCATGGAATCCATCCTCTGAGCCAAGCTTATAATGCAGCAGAAGAATGGCAGCAGAGTGCTGCAGAATGTATAATAGATACAACAGTTCAGGTGGATAGGGAGTCAGGCAAAATGGTGCCTGCAGCGATGCCTCTTCATGTGTCCTCCCAGTCCTGGGAGGTCGTTGGCACCCGCTCCCTGCACTCCGGGAGAGACCAGTTACTCCCAGATCGATCGGGTAAAGAGCCGGGGGGGAAAAGATGGTGCGTGCGCGACTTCCCCGAACTTCAGGCCGCGGTACGGCGCCCAGAGTAGGCCTCAGAGCACCCTTCGCTCCTTCGGCTGGGGAGGCGCACAGTTGGTATTAAGGCAGGACAGGCCAGGTATGCTGGTGAGAACGGTCCCCAAAGCGGAGCTCCACAGAGACCCAGCAGCTCCCTTCCGTATCCAAGCCACGCCCCAGGCTCTATATTTTTAAATAATTACATTTCTAGGAGTGAATGAAAGACCAGACCATATTATCTTTACTCTTACGATACTTAAAGGATAATTGCTACAACTGACCATTCAGTTTTTGGGTGGAAAATCCTAATTAAATATACAAACTCCTACAGACAGCTTGAGTGAAAGGGATAGGTAATGAAAGGGCACTTAGAGAAGCGATGGGCACTCACAAGATGTCGATGGGAAAAAGATACACAGCCAGAGCACAGGTCTGTAACCTAGGGAAACCTGATTTCACTGAGTATATTCCCTCCACAAGTGGTGGATGGATCCTTTGGTGGTTTTCTGCTTTAAATAAAGCAGAAGTTACTTAAATTAAACGTAATTAATTTGAAAATCACTTCCATTAGTATCACGAATATACACTTGCACAAAAAATTCACATTAGTACATTCTACTAATTTGCTGGCTAGACAGACTTACTAAGCTCTCCAAACACCAGCTGTTTACTTGACATTGCTAGGCAGACACATTACAAAAGTTATTTACTGAGGTTGACTGTTTAGAATCATATTATTATTGTTTTATAAAATGGAAAGAATGACACTTGGCATTGAGGACACAGCTAAAAATAAAACTAGAAAATGTTGACTGCTTACAATAAGTTGGTTGTTAGGCTGCAAATGAATTTCTATCCAGGTGCAGCCCACACTGATGTTAACTTTTGTCACATTTGCTATTTTTTAATAGTGTGAGTTTTTTCCTGTCGTTACTACTAACAGCCTGTCACACAAACATACAGTAGTGCAGGCCACATGCTTAATATTACAATTCATCAAAAATATTCACAATCCTCATACAACTACATTTATTTCTCTCTCTAATTGCTATTAGCTGGTGACATTTCACCTAATCCAGGCCCCAAACACTTGCCCCACTCACTTCACCTGATTCACAGCAATATAGAAATACACCTCATACACATCACATGTCTCCCTGCACCCTCCGAATCACTAAAATGTGGTTTATGGAATGCACGCTCTGTTTGTAACAAATTCCGTTCATGACCTTTTCATATCTAACAACTTCAACCTGCTGACTATTACAGAAACATGGCTCACACAACCAGGCACGGCCTCCCATGCAGCACTGTCACATGGTCACATGGTGGTCTGCACTTCCCACACACCTCCAGGCCTGGTAACAGTAAAGGTAGTGGGGTTGGCTTATTACTATCCCAATCTTTCGCATACACAGCATACAACAGGTTCCATCACTCACATTTACATCACTTGAAGTACATTCTATCAGAATTTACACTCCGTTCTCTCTGCGTGTTGCAGCCATCTATTGCCCACCTGCGCAACCCAAACAATTTCTAGAAGAACTTTCTGCTTGGCTCCCTCACTTCCTATTAACATCTCCACCATTATCGTGGGAGATTTCAATATTGCTATTGATAGACCAAAATCTGCTGCTCATGCCTCCAAACTACTCTCTCTAACTTCTTCTCTTAGCCTCTCACAGTGGTCTGACTCCTCCTCTCATCAGAAGCCAGTCTTGATCTAGTATTCACCAGACTATGCTCAGTTTCCCTCTGTCTGATAACAACCTTATCACCTGCATGCTCTCCTCCAATACTTCAAACTCTGTCACTGAAGTCCTCACACTTTCCACCTCACTCCAACAACTGCTTTCACCTATTTCTGCATTCAATTCTCCTGAAATGGCTGTATCACACCTGAAGCAGACTCTAGAGATAGCTTTTGATGAAGTGGCTCCAGCTACCCATCACATTCCACGTAGGCCTAGATGTCAACCGTGGCCGTCTAAAGTAACAAGAAACCTACAAAAACTATCACGTAAAGAGGCGTAAATCTCGTATTCCAAGTGACTTCCTCACATATAAGACTGTCTACCACTCTTATCGTAATGCCCTAGACCCTGCCAAACAAACATATTTCCAAACTCTCATCTCTGCACAAGCCTCTAACCCCAAACGAGTTTTTAATACATTTAAATCACTTCTCAACTCTCCTTCACTCAACCCACCAGCCACTATCAAGGTGCAAGATCTAGCTTCCTACTTCAAGGACAAGATTGATAAAATCCAAGATGAAATGGCATGCTCTTCCTCAACCAGTGACCTACTCCATTCCCTATCTGAACCCTCTGGCACTTTCTCTTCATTTGATCCCCTAAATGAAGATTAAGTATCAACACTCTTCTCATCCTGCTACTCTACTACCTCTCCTCTTGATCCTATAAACTATTCAAGCATGCAGCAATTACTCCCATTCTCAAAAACTACCTTCCCATCTCTCAGCTCCCTTGCCCCTCCAAGCTATTTGAGAAACTTGCCTGCAGTCGCCTCACACACACTTTCTTAACTCATACAACTTATTGGACCCACATCAATAAGGCTTTCGTTCCCAACACTACACAGAGACAGCACTGACTAAAGTAGTGAATGATCTAGAAACTGCGAAGTCTAAAGGCCATTACTCACTTCTCATTTTTCTAGATCTCTCTGCTGCTTTTGACACTGTTGACCACTATCTTCTCATACAAACACTGCAATCCCTAGGTCTTCAGGACACGGCCCTCTCTTGGTTCCTATACTACCTATCTAATCGCTCTTTCAGTGTCCGTTTTCCTGAATCCACCTTCTCTTCACTACCTCTTTCAGTTGGAGTACTGCAAGGCTCGGTCTTAGGTCCTCTGCTTTTCTCAATCTATACCTCATCTCTTAATAAACTAATCAGCTCTTTTGGATTTCAGTATCATCTGCATACAGATGATACTCTAATCTACCTATCCTCCCCTGATTTGTCTCTATCTGTATTTGTCAGGGTCACTGAATGCCTCTCTGCTATTTCATCTTGGATGTTATCTCGCCACCTCAAACTTAATATTTCCAAAACAGAGTTAATTATATTTCCACCGGCCAATAGCAGTAACCAACCTGATATTTCTATCATAGTTGAGAACTCTACAATCAACCCTACACCACAAGCTCGCTGCCTAGCTGTCATCCTTGATTCTGAACTGTCCTTTGTTCCCCACATTCAATCTGTCTCAAAATCATGCTACATGCATCTAAAAAAAACATATCCAAGATATGATCATACCTTACACAAGACACTGCTAAAACTCTAATCCATGCTCTCATTATCTCCTGCATTGATTATTGCAATAGTCTTCTTACTGGTCTTACCAGTAAGAGACTCTCACCACTACAATACATTCTGAATGCAGCTGCGAGGCAAATTTTCCTCGTTAGACGTTCATCGTCTGCAGACCCACTATGTCAGTCCCTCCATTGGTTATCTGTATTCTACCCTATTCAATATAAAATACTTTTACTCACACACAAGGCCATTAACCATACTACACCAACATACATCTCTCATCTCAAAATATCTCCCAAGCCGTCCCCTTCGGTCTTCACAAGATCTACGTCTCTCATTCACACTCATTACTTGCTCCCATACACGATTGCAGGACTTTCTTCGGGCTGCACCCACTCTGTGGAATGCCCTACCACGTACAATAAGACTCTCCTCTAGTCTCCAAATCTTCAAGTGTTCCCTGAAAACTCACCTATTCAGACAAGCTTATCAAATTCCATAACCACTCACATTACCTTCATAAGCTTTCCTATCCAGTCATATCACCACTGTACAGTCTACATGTATCCTCCATGTAGTTTCTCTTTCTTCACTTTCCCTTCCGCCTGACCCTTGTTCATCATTGCTGTGTTGTGATATCATACAGCCCACCAAGAACCTTTGCAATCTGGTGGACAACTATGCAATAGATAGCACCTATCCTTGTGTATCAATACCTATTTCTCCATAGATTGTAAGCTTGCAAGCAGGGCCTTCTTACCTATGACTGTTTGTAATTACCCAGTTTTGTCTTATCATTGTGTCCAGTTGTAAAGCGCAACACAATTTACTGCGCTTTATAAGAAACTGTTAATAATAGGATTTTAATTACCTACCAGTAAATCCTTTTCTCGTAGTCCGTAGGGGATACTGGAAATCCATTTAGTATCATAGAGGGGTCCACTAGGAGCCATGGGCACTTTAAGAAATGAATAGTGTGTGCTGGCTCCTCCCTCTATGCCCCTCCTACTAGACTCAGTCTAGGAAACTGTGCCCGAGGAGACGGACATACTTTGAGAGAAGGAAATAGATAAGAAAAGTGGTGAGATTACGAACCAGCACACACAAAACAAGAGGAAAGCAATGCTAACCAAACTTGAAACAGGAACAGCAACAGCTGAACAAACCAGAATACTTAACTAAGTAACAGTGCAGGAAGAACAAAGCACCGGGCGGGCGCCCAGTATCTCCTACAGACTATGAGAAAAGGATTTACCGGTAGGTAATTAAAATCCTATTTTCTCTTGTGTCCTAGGGGATACTGGGAATCCATTTAGTACCATGGGGATGTACCAAAGCTCCCAAACCGGGTGGGAGAGTGGTGAGGTTCCTGCAGAACTGACTGACCAAACTGAAGGTCCTCAGAGGCCAAAGTATTGAACTTGTAAAACTTAGCAAACGTGTTTGAACCTGACCAAGTAGCTGCTCAGCAGAGCTGTAAAGCTGAGACACCCTGGGCAGCGCCCAAGAAGAACCCACCGACCTAGTAGAGTGGGCCTGAACAGATTTTGGAACCGGCAAGCCTGCCATGGAATAAGCATGCTGGATAGTGCACCTGATCCAATGTGCAATTGACTGCTTTGAAGCAGGACACCCAATTTTATTGGGATCATAGAGAATGAACAGCGAGTCCTATTTCCTGTGACGAGCTGTTCTCTTGATATACACCTTCAAAGCCCTCACAACATCCAAAGACTTTGAAGTAGCAGAGGTGTGCGCAACAATCGGAACCACAATAGGTTGGTTGATGTGAAACGCCGACACCACCTAAGGAAGAAATTGCTGACAAAGTTCAGCTCTGTCCTCACGGAAAATTAGGTAGGGGCTCTTGTGAGACAACACCCCTAGCTCCAACACACGTCTTGCTGAAGCCAAGGCCAAAAGTGTGACACTCTTCCATGTAAGGTACTTTACTTCAACCTCCTGTAACGGTTCAAACCAATCCGATTGGAGGAACTGCAGCACTAAATTGAGATCCCAAGGTGCTGTGGGAGGCACAAAGGGAGGATGGATGTGCAGAACACATTTCAGAAATGTCTGGACCTCAGGGAGCAAAGACAATGGTTTCTGAAAGAAAATAGACAAGGCCAAAATTTGTACTTTTATGGAACCTAGACGTAGGCCCACATCTACTCCCGTCTGCAGAAAAGCAGGAAACGTCCCAGATGAAATTCCCCCGTAGAATATTGTCTGCTCTAACCCCAAGAGACATATTTCTTCCAAATATGGTGGTAATGTTTAGACATTACCCCCTTCCTGGTTTGGATCACAGTTGGGAGGACCTTGTCAGGAATCCCTCTCCTGGCTAGCATCAGCCATTCAACTTCCATGCCGTTAAACATAGCCACGGTTAGTCCTGATACACGAACAGGGCCTGTTGCAGAAGATCCTCGTGAAGGGTAGAGGCCACGGATCTTCTATTAGCATCTAGAGAAGATCTGCATACCAGGCCCTTCATGGCCAGTACAGGGCAATGAGGATTGCTGGACCCTTTTCCATTTTTATTCTTTGTAGAATTCTTGGGATCAGTCGTCGTGGAGGAAACACGTACACCAGCTGGTAGACCCACAGAGTTGTCAGAGCGTCTACTGCCACTGCTTGTGGGTGCCTTGACCTAGAACAATATCGCTTGAGCTTCTTGCTGAGTCGAGAGGCCATCATGTCGATCTGTGGATATCTCTACCTTCCTTGAAACTGCACCCCCTGGGTGACTGCGCCCCCACCTTTGAGACTTGCGACTGTGGTTAGCAGAATTCAATTCTGAATCCCGAACCTCCGACCCTCGACTAGGTGAGAAGTCTGTAGCGACCACATGAGGGAGATCCTGATGCATGTGAAGATGCAATCTGGACCATTTGCTCAACAGATCCATCTGGAAGGGCCTCGCATGAAACCTTCCATACTGAATAGCTTCCTAAGAAGCCACCATTTTCCCCAGAAGGCGTATGCACAGGTGTACTGAGATTCAGGTCGGCTTCAGGAGAGCCCGAACCATCGAGTGGACAACCATTGCCTTTTGGAAGTGACAGTCCAGCAGTGCAAACCGTAGGTAAGCCTGATGAGGCGGCCAGATCAGAACACGAAGGTACGCCCTCCTCCAGACCTGAGATCACTGCTGTCAGAGACTCCCTCTGGAATCTGAACACTGGTAAGTATGGATTTAACTACTTGAGGTTCAGAATCGGTCTTACCGAACCATCCGATTTCAGTACTACAAACAAGCTGGAGTAGTATCCCTTGTTTTGTAGATGAGGTGGAACTGGAACAATGACCTGGGTCTGTAAAAGTTTTTGAATGGCTTCCTGTAAAGTTATTCTTACCTCTTGTGACCTAGTAAGCCTGATTTGAAGAATCTGTGAGGTAGGAGCTCCCGGAACTCCAGTCTGTAGCCCTGGGAGATAATCTATGACCCAGGGATCCTGGCCCGATCCTGTCCAGATGGGACTGAAGAATTGTAGCCAGGCTCCCACCCGCCAGTCTTTCAGGCATTGCGTCCACCGGTCCACCGTCATGCGGAAGATGTTGAAAAAGCAGAGCCTGAGCCCTGTTCCTGTGAACCAGCAGTTGCTGTTTTGCGTGGTTTTCCTCTAGGGTCTCTGGCGGTGGTAGAACAACCACTGGCATTGCCCCTAGTTTGGTTGGTCCGAAAGGACTGTAAGTTGGATCCCGAATCAACCTTCCTAGCTAGGGGAGCTGCAGAAGGTAGGTATGTGGACTTACCCGCAGTAGCTTTGGAGATCCATTCGTCTAGTTCATCTCCAATAAGGCCGCACCTGTGAAAGGTAGGCCTTCCACGCCTATCCTGGAGTCCGCGTCCGCAGTCCACTGGTGTAGCCATAAACCCCTGCGAGCTGACACTACCATAGCTGTAGTGCATGCATTAAGCAAGCCTATCTCTTTTATGGCTTTTACCATAAAGTTCGCAGAGTCCTATATATGTTGCAGGAGCAAAATAATCTCCCATTGAGGCAAGGTATCTAACCCTTCAGTTAGGTTACCCGATCATTTAGCAATGGCTCGCATAATCCACCCACATGCTATAGTGGGTCTCTGGGCCACCCCGGAAGCAGTACACAAAGATTTGAGTGTATTCTCAATCTTACGGTCAGCTGCATCCTTAAGGGAGGCTGCACTAGGAACAGGTAACACTATTTTACGTGAGAGCCTGGAGACCGATGCATCCACTACCGGTTGATTCTCCCATTTTTTCCTATCCTCGGGAGGAAAAGGAAAGGATGATAACAACCATTTAGGGATTTTAAATTTCCTATCAGGACTAACCCACAGTTCTTCAAACAGGGTATTAAGTTCCTCTGACACAGGAAAAGTGGCTGAGGATTTATTTTTTACATTAAAATAAGATTCCACACTCTCCTGTCACCTTATCAGTGATATTTAGGACTTCTCTGATAGCTTCTATGAAAGTCTCTATTCCCTGCGACAGGGAAGGGACACTGCATTGAGTACACATTAGTGAACCCCCTGGGGAAAAGGAACACTGTGCCTTTCATGAAACACACTCTTTGCCTGACATACTGTATAGTGACAGCACACGCGCACACACACACACACACACACACACACACACACACACACACACACGTTAAATCCACAATTAATCCACAAAGAGCCCTTCCAGGGAGAGACAGAGGGAGTATGGAACCAGCACACTGTGCCCTTAATGCTAATGCCAAGCTTAGCCGGGTCGCAGACTAAGTACCTAGATTAGGGACCGCTGAGGTAATCTGGAGCTGCGCGTCCTTGTCAGTCAGTGTCTGTGTCAGCTGCAGAGGGAAAATGGCGCTGATGAGCTGCTGGATCCGCTCATAGTGAAGCCCCACCCCTTCAATGGTGCGGTCTTCCTGCTCTTTTTTATACTGGCTGTATGTGTCTAAGTGCATAAAATGGAGACAGGCTCCTTTTATGGGTTTGTTGCCAGTCTGGGTACTGTGTCCACTGTTCAGCATCTGTGCCCTTGCACGCGGGAGACGCAGTTCGCCCTGTTTAGAAGCCGTGCGTCTCCGTAACCTAAGGCCGCCGTAATGGCCGGCGACCCACTAACCGGGACACCGGCTTAGTACTCACCACTCTTCTTTCTTCTGGCTGTGTTAGGGGTGACGGCATGCCGCGGGAATGTACTCTCGCCGTGGTGGGGCTTGCGAATAGTTCCCTCAGGAGCTAGTGTCCTGTCAGTGGGGAACAGGACTATTAACCCTGAGAGAGTTTGGGCCGTTCCCCCCACTAAGTCCCATGAAGCAGGCAGGCTGGTGCCATCCAGTCCTGCCTGAAAATAACAAACACAGAAAATAAATGCAGAAAACTCTTCAGGAGCTTCCAGAGACGTGATCGGCTCCTCCGGGCACGTTTTCTAAACTGAGTCTGGTAGAAGGGGCATAGAGGGAGGAGCCAGCACACACTATCAATTTCTTAACGTGCCCATGGCTCCTAGTGGACCCGTCTATACCCCATGGTACTAAATGGATTTCCAGTATCCCCTAGAACGTAAGAGAAAAATAAATAATTAAATATGACAAGTCAGAATACACTGAAAAACAGAAAAAACATAAGTAGAAATTACATCTGTATTAAAGCAAAGTCACAGGCATATAAAAGGAGATTTATGGTAGACTTACCATAGTTAAATCTCTTTATGTGAGGTACACTGGATTCCACAGGGAATACATCGGGGTGTAGAGTTGGATCTTGATCCAAGGCACCAACAGGCTAAAGCTTTGACTGTTCCCAGGATGCACTGCACCGCCTCCTCTATAAACTCACCTCCAGGCACTGGAGCTCAGCTTCATTAACCAGTCCAATGCAGCAGCAGGTAAAAGAGACGGCAGATGTTAGTCATTTAGAACCACATTCTCATGACAGGAGACGAGACCAGTGGCTAATGCCATACAAACCAAAAGAAGCTAAGTGCATCAGGGTGGGTGCCCTGTGGAATCCAGTGTACCTCGCAGAAAGAGATTTAACTATGGTAAGTCTACCATAAATCTCCTTTTCTGCAGCAGGGTACACTGGGATTCCACAGGGAATACATCGGGGATGTCCTAAAGCAGTTTCTCATGGGAGAGGATGCACCATAGCTGGCACAAGAACCCGGCATCCAAAGGAAGCATCCTGGGAGGCGAAAGTATTAAAGGCATAGAACCTAATAAACGTGTTCACTGAGGACCATGTAGCTGCCTTGCACAATTGTTCAGCGGACGCACCACAGCGGGCCGCCCAAGAAGGTCCAACAGACCGAGTAGAATGGACTTTGATAGAAGCAGGAGCTGGGAGTCTAGCCTGCGCATAGGCTTGTGCAATCACCATTCTAATCCATCTGGCCAAGGTTTGCTTATTCGCAGGCCAGCCACGTTTGTGAAAACCAAGAAGTACAAACAGGGTATCTGATCTCCTGATAGAGGCAGTCCTCTCCATGTAGATACGGAGAGCCCGTACCACATCCTGAGACCATTCTTTGGAAGACAAACCAGAAGAGAGAAAAGCCGGAACCACAATCTCTTGGTTAAGATGGAAAGAAGATACCACTTTAGGTAAATAACCAGGGCGAGTTTGAAGAATTGCCCGGTCACTGTGAAAAATCATTAAGGGTGTACGATATGACACCCTCCTAGCAGAGACAATAGCCAGCAGGAACATGACCTTAAGTGAAACCACACCGACAAGGCAGATATATGAACCTTCAGTAAGGCCAGACGAAGGCCTAAATCTAGGCCTTGCTGCAGAAAAGCCAAAAGCATAGAAGTTCTGAACGAATAGGCATCATAATTCTTAGCAGCACACCATGTGAAGTAAGAGTTCCAGATCCTGTAATAAATCCATGCAGAAGCCGGCTTGCGGGCCTTCAACAGGGTTTGAATAACTGCCTCAGAGAATGCCTTGGCCCGCAGGAGTGAAAATTCAAGAGCCACGCCGTCAAAGCCAGTCTGGCCAGGTCCAGGTAGACACAAGGGTCCTGAACGAGGAGGTCTGGGCGTTGAGGAAGTAGAAGAGGACGCTCTATCGATAGACCCTGCAGGTCTGAGAACCAATACCGACTGGGCCACTCTGGAGCGACTAGGAGTAGAATTCCTCTTTCTTGCTTGAACTTCCATAGTATCCTGGGCAGGAGTGACACTGGAGTGAACACGTATGGCAGCCAAAAGTTCCATGGAATTGCCAGTGCGTCCACGAACGCTGCTTGAAGATCCCTTGTACTTGATCCAAAGACCTGAACCTTGTGATTGTGTTGAGACGCCATCAAGTCTACATCTGGTAGGCCCCACTTGTCCACTAGGAGTTGAAAGACTACGGGATGAAGACTCTACTCTCCAGCGTGAACTTCCTGACTTCCTGACTGAGGAAATCCACTTCCCAGTTGAGGACTTTGGGAATGAACACTGCCGATATTGCTGACAGATGGCGATCCGCCCAACGGAGGATTTTTGATACTTCCAACATTGCCATGCGGCTTCGAGTGCCACCGTGGTGGCGATGTCTGATTGTACTTGAACAGGCCTGTTCTGTACCAGAGACAGGGCAAGCGTCAATGCATTGAACACTGCCCGCAATTCCTGAATGTTTGTCAGGAGCAGAGATTCCTCCCTGGTCCACCAACCCTGGAGAGAGTGTTGCTCCAACACTGTGCTCCAACCTCGCAGACTGGCGTCCAGTGTCAGGAGAACCCAGTTGGAGATCCAGAAGGGACGGCCCCTGCTCAACTGTTGGTCCTGTAGCCACCAGTTCAGTGACAGACGAACCTCCAGAGTCAAAGAGATCATTTGAGACCTGATCCGATGAGGCAGGCCATCCCTCTTGGAAAGGATTAACCTCTGCAGAGGGCGGGAATGAAATTGAGCGTACTCTACCATGTCGAAAACCGACACTATGAGGCCTAGTACTTGCATCGCTGAGTGTATCAACACTCTTGGGTGAGAGAGGAAGTATCTGATCCTGTCTTGAAGTTTCAGGACTTTCTCTGTAGATAGAAACAATCTCTGGTTGTATGTGTCCAGCAGTGCCCCCAGGTTCACTATGCTCGGAGCAGGGACCAGCAAGGACTTTTTCCAGTTGATGAGCCACCCGTGGGCTTTTAGGAATTGGACCGTCAGTTCCAGATGACTGAGGAGAACATCTTGGGAGTTCGCCAGGATCAGCAAGTCGTCCAGATACGGCAGGATCCTGATTCCCTGATGTCAGAGAAGGGCCGTCATCATGGCCATGACAATGGGAACATCCGAGGGGCCGTGGTCAGTCCAAATGGCAAAGTCTGGAATTGATAATGTAGGTTGCCAATAGCAAACCGCAGATATTGCTGATGCGATAAGGCAATAGGTATATGCAAGTAAGCATCCTATATGTCCAGGGATACCATATAGTCTTCGGGTTCCATGGTCAGTACAATAGAGCGCAGAGTTCCCATATGGAATTTGGACACTCACAAATTTGTTCAATGCTTTGAAGTTGAGTATAGGCCGTAAGGACCCATTTGGTTCCGGAACTAGAAACAGGGTCGAATAGTATCCTCTGCCTCTCTGGCACAGAGGTACCGGCACTACCACTGCTGTATCCAGGAGGGATTGCACAACCAAGTGTAGAGCTTGCGCTTTCAACGAATCCGAAGGGATAACCGTTGAGCAGACATGGCGAGGGGGATGTTTCTTGAAAGAGATTGTGTACCGATGAGAGACAACTTCCAGCACCCAGGCGTCCGAAGTGGTCTGTAACCAGGCCTGGGCGAACTGCTGAAGTCGGCCTCCCACCCTGGAGTCCCCCAGGGGGAGGCCCGCCCCGTCATGCAGCAGGTTTGTCTTGTTAGGAAGCAAGCTGACAGGCGGCCCAGGATTGTTTAGGTTTGGGCTTAGTGGATTTGGAAGCACGAGCCTGTCTCAGGTCCACCTGACCCTTTGCTTTCCTGGAGGTCGAAAGGAACAAAAAGTGGTACTTTTAGCAGTCACCGAGTCAGTCACTATCTTGTTCAGATCCTCCACAAAAAGGATGTCTCCCTTAAAATAGGATTTTAATACCTATAGGTAAATCCTTTTCTCCTAGTCCGTAGAGGATGCTGGGGTCCACTTCAGTAACATGGGGTATAGACGGTTCCGCAGGAGCCATGGGCACTTTAAGACTTTTCAAGGGTGTGAACTGGCTCCTTCCTCTATGCCCCCCCTCCAGACCTCAGTATAGGAACTGTGCCCAGAGAGACGGACATTTCGAGGAAAGGATTTACTTTTAATTTAACGGTGAGATTCATACCATCTCACACCTCAACCATGCCGCACAACATGGCATTCAACATAACACACGCCAACAGGCATAAACCATTTGCAGCAACATGCTGAACATAATTGTAACACAACACTTGTGTAACTATAACAAAGTAACTACTGCAGGTAAAGTACGCACTGGGTCGGGTGCCCAGCATCCTCTACGGACTAGGAGAAAAGGATTTACCGGTAGGTATTAAAATCCTATTTTCTCATACGTCCTAGAGGATGCTGGGGTCCACTTCAGTACCATGGGGTTATACCAAAGCTCCAGTACGGGCGGGAGAGTGCGGATGACCCTGCAGCTCCGACTAACCAAACTTGAGGTCCTCATTGGCCAAGGTGTCAAACTTGTAGAACTTTGCAAACGTGTTTGACCCTGACCAAGTAGCTGCTCGGCAAAGTTGTAATGCCGAGACCCCCCGGGCAGCCGCCCAGGATGAGCCCACCTTTCTAGTAGAATGGGCATTTACCGACTTCGGTATCGGCAATCCTGCCGTGGAATGAGCGTGCTGAATCGTCCCTCTGATCCAGCGCGCAAAAGTCTGCTTAGAAGCAGGACACCCAATCTTGTTGGGAGCATGCAGGACAAACAGAGCCTCTGTTTTCCTTATCCGAGCTGTTCTTGCGACATAAATTTTCAAAGCTCTGACCACATCAAGAGACTTTGACTCAGTGAAAGTGTCAGTAGCCACTGGCACCACAATAGGTTGGTTCATATGGAAAGACGAAACCACCTTTGGAAGAAATTGTTGGCGAGTTCTCAACTCTGCCCTATTTTCATGGAAGATCAGGTAAGGGCTATTGTGAGACAAGGCCCCCAACTCAGACAACCGCCTAGTGGATGCCAAGGCCAAAAGCAACACCACTTTCCAAGTGAGAAACTTAAATTCTATCTCCTGTAGAGGTTCAAACCAATCCGATTGAAGGAACTGCAACACCACATTAAGGTCCCATGGTGCCACTGGAGGCACAAATGGAGGCTGGATGTGCAGCACCCCTTTCACAAACGTCTGAACTTCTGGAAAGAAGGCCAATTGTTTTTTAAAGAAAACTGACAAGGCCGAAATCTGGACCTTGATTGAACCCAATCTTAGGCCCGCATCCACACCAGCCTGCAGAAAATGGAGAAAACGTCTCAACTGAAACTCCTTCGTAGGAGCCTTCTTGGATTCACACCAAGACACATATTTCCTCCAAATACGGTGGTAATGTTTAGACGTTACTCCTTTCCTGGCCTGAATAAGAGTGGGGATGACTTCTTTGGGAATACCCTTTCGGGCTAGGATCCGGCACTCAACAGCCATGCCATCAAACGTAGCCGCGGTAAGTCTTGATACACACACGGCCCCTGCTGCAGCAGGTCCTCGCAGGAGGAAGAGGCTGAGGATCTTCTATAAGCAACTCCTGAAGATCTGGATACCAAGCCCTCCTTGGCCAGTTTGGGGCAATGAGGATTGCTCGAACCCTTGCTCTTCTTATGATTTTGAGAACTTTTGGTATCAGTGGAAGTGGAGGGAAGACATATACCGACCGAAACAGCCACTGGGTCACCAGTGCATCCACTGCTATTGCTTGAGGGTCTCTCGACCTGGAACAATATCTCTGAAGCTTCTTGTTGAGACGAGATGCCATCATGTCTACTTGAGGAACTCCCCAAAGACTTGTCACCTCTGTGAAGACTTCTTGGTGGAGGCCCCATTCTCCTGGATGGAGATCGTGTCTGCTGAGGAAGTCTGCTTCCCAGTTGTCCACTCCCAGAATTAAAATTGCTGACAGAGCTCTTGCATGCCTTTCTGCCCAGAGGAGGATCTTTGTCACCTCTGCCATTGCCGCTCTGCTTTTTGTTCCACCTTGACGGTTTATGTACGCGACTGCTGTTACATTGTCCGACGGGATCTGCACAGGTTGATCTTGAACAAGATGTACCGCTTGTAGAAGGCCGTTGTAAATGGCTCTCAATTCCAGAACCTTTATGTGAAGGCAGGTTTCCTGACTTGACCATTTTCTTTGGAAGCTTTCCCCCTGTGTGACTGCTCCCCAGCCTCGGAGACTTGCATCCGTGGTTACTAGGACCCAGTCCTGAATCCCGAACCTGCGTCCCTCTAGTAGGTGAGAACTATGTAGCCACCACAGGAGCGAAATCCTGGCTTTGGAGGACAGGATTATCTTCCGGTGCATGTGTAGGTGGGATCCGAACCAGTTGTCCAACAGGTCCCACTGGAATACTCTGGCATGGAATCGGCCAAACTGTATGGCCTCGTAGGCCGCCACCATTTTTCCCAACAATCGAATGCATTGATGTATTGATACTCTTGTTGGTTTCAAAATCTGTTTGACCATTCTCTGGATATCCAGAGCCTTTTCTACTGGATGAAATACTCTCTGTACTTCTGTGTCCAGTATCATCCCCAGAAAGGCCAATCTTGTCGTCGGTTCCAATTGTGACTTCGGAAAATTCATAATCCAACCATGTTGTTGGAGTACTGACAGGGAGAGTGCAATGTTCTGCACCAACTGTTTTCTGGATCTCGCTTTTATCAGGAGATCGTCCAGGTAAGGAATTATATTGACTCCTTGCTGTCGAAGGAGGACCATCATCTCTGCCATCACCTTGGTGAATACCCTCGGTGCCGTGGAGAGCCCGAACGGCAACGTCTGGAACTGGTAATGGCAATCCTGTACTGCGAAACTCAGATAAGCTTGGTGAGGAGGATAAATGGGAACATGCAAGTAAGCATCTTTTATGTCTACTGACACCATGAAGTCCCCTTCCTTCAGACTGGAAGTCACTGCCCTCAGAGATTCCATCTTGAACTTGAACCTTTTGAGGTAGAGATTCAGATTTTTCAGGTTTAAAATTAATCTGACCGAGCCGTCCGGCTTTGGAACTACGAAAAGGCTTGAATAAAAACCTTCTCCTTGCTGTGACAAGGGTACCAGGACAATGACTTGATCCTGACATAATTTTTGAATTGCAGCTGTTACTACTTCTCTTTCTGGAAGAGAAGCTGGCAAGGTCGATTTGAAAAATCGGCATGGGGGGACGTCTTGAAACTCCAGTTTGTATTCAAGGGACACTATTTGCAAGACCCATGGATCCAGGCCAGATTGAAGCCAGATCTGACTGAAAAGTTTCAGACGTGCTCCCACCCGAGCAGACTCCTGCAAGGGAGCCCCAGCGTCATGCTGCAGATTTGGCAGAAGCAGGGGTTGATTTCTGCTCCTGCGATCCTGGAGACGCTGCGGATTTCTTTCCTCTTCCCCTTCCTCTACCTGCAAAGAAAGGGAAACATTTGGCCTTCTTGTATTTGTTGGGCCGAATGGACTGCATGTGAGAGTGCTGTGTCTTTTTCGCCGGTGCAGGAGCATAAGGCAAGAATGTCGACTTACCTGCGGTAGCCGCAGAGACTACCGCATCCAGCCCATCTCCAAACAAGGCCTCACCTTTATACGAGAGAGCCTCCATATTTCTTTTGGAATCTGCATCAGCATTCCACTGGCGAATCCACAACGCCCTCCGAGCTGATACTGCCATGGTAGCGGCTTTTGAACCCAAGAGTCCAATATCTTTCATGGCTTCTAGCATGTATGCAGCAGCATCTTTGATATGACCTAACGTTAGGAGTATCTCGTCTCTATCTATCGAGTCAATTTCCGATGACAAGTTATCTGACCATTTTTCGATAGCCCTGCTCACCCACGTGCAAGCAATAGTGGGCCTGAGCAGCGTACCATTGGCCACATAAATAGATTTTAACGTAGTCTCCAACTTGCGGTCTGCCGGCTCCTTCAGTGAAGCCATCCCAGGTGCAGGGAGAATCACCTTTATAGTAGAGATGAGCGGGTTCGGTTCCTCGGAATCCGAACCCGCCCGAACTTCATGATTTTTTACACGGATCCGAGCAACTCGGATCTTCCCGCCTTGCTCGGTTAACCCGAGCGCGCCCGAACGTCATCATGACGCTGTCGGATTCTCGCGAGGCTCGGATTCTATCGCGAGACTCGGATTCTATATAAGGAGCCGCGCGTCGCCGCCATTTTACACGTGCATTGAGATTGATAGTGAGAGGACGTGGCTGGCGTCCTCTCCGTTTAGAGAAGAAATAGATAGGAGAGTGAGAGTGAGACAGTGACACTTCATTTACTGGAGCTTAGGAGGAGTACTCAGACAGAGAGTGCAGAATTTTGCTGATAGTATTAGTTAGTTATACTAGTGACAGAGTGAGACAGTGACACTTCATTTACTGGAGCTTAGGAGGAGTACTCAGACAGAGAGTGCAGAATTTTGCTGATAGTATTAGTTAGTTATACTAGTGACTGACCAGTGACCACCAGTGCAGTTTTATATTATTTAATATAATCCGTTCTCTGCCTGAAAAAACGATACACAGTGACTCAGTCACATACCATATCTGTGCTCAGCCCAGTGTGCTGCATCATCTATGTATAATATCTGACTGTGCTCACACAGCTTAATTGTGGGAGAGACTGGGGAGCAGTTAGGTTATAGCAGGAGCCAGGAGTACATATTAAAATTAAACAGTGCACACTTTTTTTCTGCAGGAGTGCCACTGCCAGTGTGACTGACCAGTGACCTGACCACCAGTATAGTATACTATATTGTATTGTGATTGACTGTCTGCCTGTAAAAGTTAAACACACGTCGTGTGACTTGTGTGGTGTTTTTTTATTCTATAAAATAAAAAACTCATTCTGCTGACAGACAGTGTCCAGCAGGTCCGTCATTATATAATATATACCTGTCCGGCTGCAGTAGTGATATATATATATTTTTTATATCATTATTTATCATCCAGTCGCAGCAGACACAGTACGGTAGTTCACGGCTGTAGCTACCTCTGTGTCGGCACTCGGCAGTCCATCCATAATTGTATACCACCTACCCGTGGTTTTTTTTTTCTTTCTTCTTTATACATACTACATCTCATTATCATCCAGTCTATATTAGCAGCAGACACAGTACAGTACGGTAGTCCACGGCTGTAGCTACCTCTGTGTCGGCACTCGGCAGTCCGTCCATAATTGTATACCACCTACCCGTGGTTTTTTTTTTCTTTCTTCTTTATACATACTACATCTCATTATCATCCAGTCTATATTAGCAGCAGACACAGTACAGTACGGTAGTCCACGGCTGTAGCTACCTCTGTGTCGGCACTCGGCAGTCCGTCCATAATTGTATACCACCTACCCGTGGTTTTTTTTTCTTTCTTCTTTATACATACTACATCTCATTATCAACCAGTCTATATTAGCAGCAGACACAGTACGGTAGTCCACGGCTGTAGCTACCTCTGTGTCGGCACTCGGCAGTCCGTCCATAATTGTATACCACCTACCCGTGGTTTTTTTTTTTCTTTCTTCTTTATACATACTACATCTCATTATCATCCAGTCTATATTAGCAGCAGACACAGTACAGTACGGTAGTCCACGGATGTAGCTACCTCTGTGTCGGCACTCGGCAGTCCATCCATAATTGTATACCACCTACCCGTGGTTTTTTTGTTCCTTTCTTCTTTATACATACTACATCTCATTATCATCCAGTCTATATTAGCAGCAGACACAGTACAGTACGGTAGTCCACGGCTGTAGCTACCTCTGTGTCGGCACTCGGCAGTCCGTCCATAATTGTATACCACCTACCCGTGGTTTTTTTTTTCTTTCTTCTTTATACATACTACATCTCATTATCATCCAGTCTATATTAGCAGCAGACACAGTACAGTACGGTAGTCCACGGCTGTAGCTACCTCTGTGTCGGCACTCGGCAGTCCATCCATAATTGTATACCACCTACCCGTGGGTTTTTTTTTTTTCTTCTTTATACGTACTACATCTCATTATCATCCAGTCTATATTATCAGCAGACACAGTACAGTACGGTAGTCCACGGCTGTAGCTACCTCTGTGTCGGCACTCGGCAGTCCGTCCATAATTGTATACCACCTACCCGTGGTTTTTTTTTTCTTTCTTCTTTATACATACTACATCTCATTATCAACCAGTCTATATTAGCAGCAGACACAGTACGGTAGTCCACGGCTGTAGCTACCTCTGTGTCGGCACTCGGCAGTCCGTCCATAATTGTATACCACCTACCCGTGGTTTTTTTTTTCTTTCTTCTTTATACATACTACATCTCATTATCATCCAGTCTATATTAGCAGCAGACACAGTACAGTACGGTAGTCCACGGCTGTAGCTACCTCTGTGTCGGCACTCGGCAGTCCGTCCATAATTGTATACCACCTACCCGTGGTTTTTTTTTTTCTTTCTTCTTTATACATACTACATCTCATTATCATCCAGTCTATATTAGCAGCAGACACAGTACAGTACGGTAGTCCACGGCTGTAGCTACCTCTGTGTCGGCACTCGGCAGTCCATCCATAATTGTATACCACCTACCCGTGGGTTTTTTTTCCTTTCTTCTTTATACATACTACATCTCATTATCATCCAGTCTATATTAGCAGCAGACACAGTACAGTACGGTAGTCCACGGCTGTAGCTACCTCTGTGTCGGCACTCGGCAGTCCATCCATAATTGTATACTAGTATCCATCCATCTCCATTGTTTACCTGAGGTGCCTTTTAGTTGTGCCTATTAAAATATGGAGAACAAAAATGTTGAGGTTCCAAAATTAGGGAAAGATCAAGATCCACTTCCACCTCGTGCTGAAGCTGCTGCCACTAGTCATGGCCGAGACGATGAAATGCCAGCAACGTCGTCTGCCAAGGCCGATGCCCAATGGCATAGTACAGAGCATGTCAAATCCAAAACACCAAATATCAGTAAAAAAAGGACTCCAAAACCTAAAATAAAATTGTCGGAGGAGAAGCGTAAACTTGCCAATATGCCATTTACCACACGGAGTGGCAAGGAACGGCTGAGGCCCTGGCCTATGTTCATGGCTAGTGGTTCAGCTTCACATGAGGATGGAGGCACTCAGCCTCTCGCTAGAAAAATGAAAAGACTCAAGCTGGCAAAAGCAGTAGCACCGCAAAGAACTGTGCGTTCTTCGAAATCCCAAATCCACAAGGAGAGTCCAATTGTGTCGGTTGCGATGCCTGACCTTCCCAACACTGGACGTGAAGAGCATGCGCCTTCCACCATTTGCACGCCCCCTGCAAGTGCTGGAAGGAGCACCCGCAGTCCAGTTCCTGATAGTCAGATTGAAGATGTCAGTGTTGAAGTACACCAGGATGAGGAGGATATGGGTGTTGCTGGCGCTGGGGAGGAAACTGACCAGGAGGATTCTGATGGTGAGGTGGTTTGTTTAAGTCAGGCACCCGGGGAGACACCTGTTGTCCGTGGGAGGAATATGGCCGTTGACATGCCTGGTGAAAATACCAAAAAAATCAGCTCTTCGGTGTGGAAGTATTTCACCAGAAATGCGGACAACATTTGTCAAGCCGTGTGTTCCCTTTGTCAAGCTGTAATAAGTAGGGGTAAGGACGTTAACCACCTCGGAACATCCTCCCTTATACGTCACCTGCAGCGCATTCATAATAAGTCAGTGACAAGTTCAAAAACTTTGGCCGACAGCGGAAGCAGTCCACTGACCAGTAAATCCCTTCCTCTTGTAACCAAGCTCACGCAAACCACCCCACCAACTCCCTCAGTGTCAATTTCCTCCTTCCCCAGGAATGCCAATAGTCCTGCAGGCCATGTCACTGGCAATTCTGACGAGTCCTCTCCTGCCTGGGATTCCTCCGATGCATCCTTGCGTGTAACGCCTACTGCTGCTGGCGCTGCTGTTGTTGCTGCTGGGAGTCGATGGTCATCCCAGAGGGGAAGTCGTAAGCCCACTTGTACTACTTCCAGTAAGCAATTGACTGTCCAACAGTCCTTTGCGAGGAAGATGAAATATCACAGCAGTCATCCTGCTGCAAAGCGGATAACTGAGGCCTTGACAACTATGTTGGTGTTAGACGTGCGTCCGGTATCCGCCGTTAGTTCACAGGGAACTAGACAATTTATTGAGGCAGTGTGCCCCCGTTACCAAATACCATCTAGGTTCCACTTCTCTAGGCAGGCGATACCGAGAATGTACACGGACGTCAGAAAAAGACTCACCAGTGTCCTAAAAAATGCAGTTGTACCCAATGTCCACTTAACCACGGACATGTGGACAAGTGGAGCAGGGCAGGGTCAGGACTATATGACTGTGACAGCCCACTGGGTAGATGTATGGACTCCCGCCGCAAGAACAGCAGCGGCGGCACCAGTAGCAGCATCTCGCAAACGCCAACTCTTTCCTAGGCAGGCTACGCTTTGTATCACCGGTTTCCAGAATACGCACACAGCTGAAAACCTCTTACGGCAACTGAGGAAGATCATCGCGGAATGGCTTACCCCAATTGGACTCTCCTGTGGATTTGTGGCATCGGACAACGCCAGCAATATTGTGTGTGCATTAAATATGGGCAAATTCCAGCACGTCCCATGTTTTGCACATACCTTGAATTTGGTGGTGCAGAATTTTTAAAAAAACGACAGGGGCGTGCAAGAGATGCTGTCGGTGGCCAGAAGAATTGCGGGACACTTTCGGCGTACAGGCACCACGTACAGAAGACTGGAGCACCACCAAAAACTACTGAACCTGCCCTGCCATCATCTGAAGCAAGAAGTGGTAACGAGGTGGAATTCAACCCTCTATATGCTTCAGAGGTTGGAGGAGCAGCAAAAGGCCATTCAAGCCTATACAATTGAGCACGATATAGGAGGTGGAATGCACCTGTCTCAAGCGCAGTGGAGAATGATTTCAACGTTGTGCAAGGTTCTGATGCCCTTTGAACTTGCCACACGTGAAGTCAGTTCAGACACTGCCAGCCTGAGTCAGGTCATTCCCCTCATCAGGCTTTTGCAGAAGAAGCTGGAGACATTGAAGGAGGAGCTAACACGGAGCGATTCCGCTAGGCATGTGGGACTTGTGGATGGAGCCCTTAATTCGCTTAACAAGGATTCACGGGTGGTCAATCTGTTGAAATCAGAGCACTACATTTTGGCCACCGTGCTCGATCCTAGATTTAAAGCCTACCTTGGATCTCTCTTTCCGGCAGACACAAGTCTGCTGGGGTTGAAAGACCTGCTGGTGAGAAAATTGTCAAGTCAAGCGGAACGCGACCTGTCAACAACATCTCCTCCTTCACATTCTCCCGCAACTGGGGGTGCGAGGAAAAGGCTCAGAATTCCGAGCCCACCCGCTAGCGGTGATGCAGGGCAGTCTGGAGCGACTGCTGATGCTGACATCTGGTCCGGACTGAAGGACCTGACAACGATTACGGACATGTCGTCTACTGTCACTGCATATGATTCTCTCACCATTGAAAGAATGGTGGAGGATTATATGAGTGACCGCATCCAAGTAGGCACGTCACACAGTCCGTACTTATACTGGCAGGAAAAAGAGGCAATTTGGAGGCCCTTGCACAAACTGGCTTTATTCTACCTAAGTTGCCCTCCCACAAGTGTGTACTCCGAAAGAGTGTTTAGTGCCGCCGCTCACCTTGTCAGCAATCGGCGTACGAGGTTACATCCAGAAAATGTGGAGAAGATGATGTTCATTAAAATGAATTATAATCAATTCCTCCGCGGAGACATTGACCAGCAGCAATTGCCTCCACAAAGTACACAGGGAGCTGAGATGGTGGATTCCAGTGGGGACGAATTGATAATCTGTGAGGAGGGGGATGTACACGGTGATATATCGGAGGATGATGATGAGGTGGACATCTTGCCTCTGTAGAGCCAGTTTGTGCAAGGAGAGATTTATTGCTTCTTTTTTGGGGGGGGGTCCAAACCAACCCGTCATATCAGTCACAGTCGTGTGGCAGACCCTGTCACTGAAATGATGGGTTGGTTAAAGTGTGCATGTCCTGTTTATACAACATAAGGGTGGGTGGGAGGGCCCAAGGACAATTCCATCTTGCACCTCTTTTTTCTTTTATTTTTCTTTGCGTCATGTGCTGTTTGGGGAGGGTTTTTTGGAAGGGCCATCCTGCGTGACACTGCAGTGCCACTCCTAGATGGGCCCGGTGTTTGTGTCGGCCACTAGGGTCGCTTATCTTACTCACACAGTCAGCTACCTCATTGCGCCTCTTTTTTTCTTTGCGTCATGTGCTGTTTGGGGAGGGTTTTTTGGAAGGGACATCCTGCGTGACACTGCAGTGCCACTCCTAGATGGGCCCGGTGTTTGTGTCGGCCACTAGGGTCGCTTATCTTACTCACACAGTCAGCTACCTCATTGCGCCTCTTTTTTTCTTTGCGTCATGTGCTGTTTGGGGAGGGTTTTTTGGAAGGGCCATCCTGCGTGACACTGCAGTGCCACTCCTAGATGGGCCCGGTGTTTGTGTCGGCCACTAGGGTCGCTTATCTTACTCACACAGTCAGCTACCTCATTGCGCCTCTTTTTTTCTTTGCGTCATGTGCTGTTTGGGGAGGGTTTTTTGGAAGGGCCATCCTGCGTGACACTGCAGTGCCACTCCTAGATGGGCCCGGTGTTTGTGTCAGCCACTAGGGTCGCTTATCTTACTCACACAGTCAGCTACCTCATTGCGCCTCTTTTTTTCTTTGCGTCATGTGCTGTTTGGGGAGGGTTTTTTGGAAGGGCCATCCTGCGTGACACTGCAGTGACACTCCTAGATGGGCCCGGTGTTTGTGTCGGCCACTAGGGTCGCTTATCTTACTCACACAGTCAGCTACCTCATTGCGCCTCTTTTTTTCTTTGCGTCATGTGCTGTTTGGGGAGGGTTTTTTGGAAGGGACATCCTGCGTGACACTGCAGTGCCACTCCTAGATGGGCCCGGTGTTTGTGTCGGCCACTAGGGTCGCTTATCTTACTCACACAGTCAGCTACCTCATTGCGCCTCTTTTTTTCTTTGCGTCATGTGCTGTTTGGGGAGGGTTTTTTGGAAGGGCCATCCTGCGTGACACTGCAGTGCCACTCCTAGATGGGCCCGGTGTTTGTGTCGGCCACTAGGGTCGCTTATCTTACTCACACAGTCAGCTACCTCATTGCGCCTCTTTTCTTCTTTGCGTCATGTGCTGTTTGGGGAGGGTTTTTTGGAAGGGCCATCCTGCGTGACACTGCAGTGCCACTCCTAGATGGGCCCGGTGTTTGTGTCGGCCACTAGGGTTGCTAATCTTACTCACACAGTCAGCTACCTCATTGCGCCTCTTTTTTTCTTTGCGTCATGTGCTGTTTGGGGAGGGTTTTTTGGAAGGGCCATCCTGCGTGACACTGCAGTGCCACTCCTAGATGGGCCCAGTGTTTGTGTCGGCCACTAGGGTCGCTTATCTTACTCACACAGTCAGCTACCTCATTGCGCCTCTTTTTTTCTTTGCGTCATGTGCTGTTTGGGGAGGGTTTTTTGGAAGGGACATCCTGCGTGACACTGCAGTGCCACTCCTAGATGGGCCCGGTGTTTGTGTCGGCCACTAGGGTCGCTTATCTTACTCACACAGTCAGCTACCTCATTGCGCCTCTTTTTTTCTTTGCGTCATGTGCTGTTTGGGGAGGTTTTTTTGGAAGGGCCATCCTGCGTGACACTGCAGTGCCACTCCTAGATGGGCCCGGTGTTTGTGTCGGCCACTAGGGTCGCTTATCTTACTCACACAGTCAGCTACCTCATTGCGCCTCTTTTTTTCTTTGCGTCATGTGCTGTTTGGGGAGGGTTTTTTGGAAGGGACATCCTGCGTGACACTGCAGTGCCACTCCTAGATGGGCCCGGTGTTTGTGTCGGCCACTAGGGTCGCTTATCTTACTCACACAGTCAGCTACCTCATTGCGCCTCTTTTTTTCTTTGCGTCATGTGCTGTTTGGGGAGGGTTTTTTGGAAGGGCCATCCTGCGTGACACTGCAGTGCCACTCCTAGATGGGCCCGGTGTTTGTGTCGGCCACTAGGGTCGCTTATCTTACTCACACAGTCAGCTACTTCATTGCGCCTCTTTTTTTCTTTGCGTCATGTGCTGTTTGGGGAGGGTTTTTTGGAAGGGACATCCTGCGTGACACTGCAGTGCCACTCCTAGATGGGCCCGGTGTTTGTGTCGGCCACTAGGGTCGCTTATCTTACTCACACAGCGACCTCGGTGCAAATTTTAGGACTAAAAATAATATTGTGAGGTGTGAGGTATTCAGAATAGACTGAAAATGAGTGGAAATTATGGTTTTTGAGGTTAATAATACTTTGGGATCAAAATGACCCCCAAATTCTATGATTTAAGCTGTTTTTTAGGGTTTTTTGAAAAAAACACCCGAATCCAAAACACACCCGAATCCGACAAAAAAAATTCGGTGAGGTTTTGCCAAAACGCGGTCGAACCCAAAACACGGCCGCGGAACCGAACCCAAAACCAAAACACAAAACCCGAAAAATTTCCGGCGCTCATCTCTACTTTATAGTTAACCTTGACAGGGCACTGTTTAATACAGGGGATGACTCCCATCTTTTCCTGTCCTCTGCCGGGAAAGGATAAGCAACCTGAATCCTTTTGGGAATCTGAAATTTATTTTCAGGGTTTACCCAAACTCCCTCAAATAGAGTATTAAGCTCATGAGAATGAGGGAAAGTTACATTCATTTTTCTTTCTTTATAAAAAAAATAAGCCTTCTCCTGAGGAACAGGAGGGGCTTCCGTAACTTCCAAAACTTCCTTTATAGCAACAATCATGTACTGAATACTTTTTGCCAATTTAGGATCTATCCCCCTGGAATCACTATCATCGACACAGGAATCAGAGTCCGTGTCGGTATCAGTATGTACTATTTGCGCAAATGGTCTCTTATGTGACCCAGAGGGGTCGCCTGAGGATGAAAAGGCAGAACTATGAAAAATCACATCTTCCACTGATTTTCTCCAGCTCTCTGCATGAGACTCAGACTTATCTAATCTCTTACTGATATGATTCACACTATCACGTAATTCTTTCACCCATTCAGGCTCGTGGTGTCCCTAAAATGGCTCCCTCAGGGGAAGAGCTCCCTGCCTCAGACATGTCACACATGTGCACAACCACACCACAGACATTCCGGTACTTATAGGGGACAGACCCACAGTAAAATATGTCTGAAGGACACAGATAAGATTTGCCAGTTCACAACCCAGCGCCAGTAATAAATTGTCTGTGAAACACAAAATGCCCACTGACATGCAGCGCTTTTATAATGGTAATCACACAATATATAGCACCAAATTTCACTGTGCCCCCCCTGTTTTGCACCCTGATACTTGGTTCAGCAGTGGAGGAGGACCAGCGTTCTTCTCTGCAGCCTGGAAGGAGAGAAACTGGTGCTGAACAGTGTGCTGGCTGACTGAGGAGGAAGCCCCGCCCCCATAAATGCCCGTTTCTCCTCAGTATTTATGAGGTAATTTTTTTATACTGGCGGGGGTAGGACTGTACCTCAGCATCTTATGCCCCTTTATTTGCCAGTTTTACTAGGTTTCATGCTGCCCAGGGCACCTCCCCCGCACCCTGCAGTGCCTGTGTATGTGTGGGTAGCATGGCGCGCAGCGTTCCCGCCCGCTGAGCGGTACCTTTTAGCCGTCACGATGTCTGAAGATTTCTTCTTACACTCACCTGTCTTCTGACTTCTGGCTCTGTAAGGGGGGTGACGGCGGGCTGTGGGAGTGAGCACATAGCCGCAGCTAGCGTTCAGTTCCCTTCAGGAGCTAATGGTGTCCTGTCAGCCAGAAGCAGAGACATGAAACTATTCAGGAGGTTGGTTCCTACTTCTGCCCCCTAAGTCACACGAAGCAGGGAGACTGTTGCCAGCAGTTCTCCCTGAACATAAAAAACCTAACATAAGTCTATTCAGAAAAACTCAGTAGAGCTCCCCTGGAGTGCATCCAGTCTGCCTGAGCACATTTTCTAAACTGAGGTCTGGAGGAGGGGCATAGAGGGTGGAGCCAGTTCACACCCTTGAAAAGTCTTAAAGTGCCCATGGCTTCTGCGGAACCATCTATACCCCATGGTACTGAAGTGGACCCCAGCATCCTCTAGAACGTATGAGAAAAGGGAGTCCAGGTCCACCTTCCAGGACCTTAACCACAGAATTCGGCGAGCCAGGATAGACGCAATAAACGCCTTGGCCGCCATAACACCAGCTTCAGAGTCCGCCTCCTGAATATAGTGGGAGGCTGTGGTAATATAAGACAGATATTGTCTGGCAGTGTCAGAAAAATCCTGAGGCAACTCATTCTCAATTGCCTGAACCCATGCTTCCTTTCACAGCCGAGGAGGCTGCCATAGTGGGTCTATGTACAGCACCTGTAAGGGAATAAATAGACTTCAGGCAACCCTCCACATGCTTATCCGTCGGTTCCTTCAATGAGGTGACAGTGGTGTCGGGCAGAGTAAAAGACACCACAAGACGGGCGTCATGAGAGCACACCTGCGATGGAGTTTCCCACTTGTTATTCAACTCCGCAGGGATAGGATAATGAGCTAGCATCTTTTTAGACAGGGAAAATTTCTGTCCTGGAGACGCCCAGAATTCTTGATGTATGTCCATTAAATGATCAGAATGTGGTAAGACTACTGTAGTAACCTTCTAACGTTTGAACTTATCAGGTTTTTTAGATGCAGTAGTGGGCTCGATCTCATAATCTATTTGGAGAATCAGCTTAATAGCCTCCACTAGGTCAGGAACATCAACCTGGGTTGTAGATTACTCATCAGAAGCGACTTTATCAGTGTCTGATGGATCAGTATATTCCCCATCCTCATCAGAAGAATCATTCGAAATATTAGTGGATTGAGAGGAAGAAATGGCCCGCTTAGATTACCCTTGACCCCAGAGGGGCGTGGGGTAGACTTTTGTCTAACCAAAGATTGATTTAGTTGTTGTAACTGGATAGAAAGCATGTCCACCCAAAGTGGACTAACCACAGGGACAATGGTCACCATTCCGAGTTGATCGCAGCCAGCAACTTTTTGCTGCTGCTGCGATCAACTAGTACACGCCTACGGGGGAGTGTATTTTAGCTTAGCAGGGCTGCGATCGCTTGTGCAGCCCTGCTAAGCTAAAAAAAATTTAAAGCAAAAGAAGACTAGGCCTACACCTACTTACCCTGTGCGACGATCCCTGCGATGCTGGAGCCGGCTTTGACATCAGACATCCGCCCTCCATTCTCCTGGACACGCCTGCGTTTTCCTCATCACTCCCCGAAAACGGCAGCCAACGGTCCGGATCCTCCCTGGAACGCCTTCTTCCTGTCAATCTTCTTTGCGGTCGGCTCTGCGACCGTTTCCTTCGTTAGCCGCGACGTAACCCGGCGACCCCTCTCGCCAGGCAACATTGCGCATGCGCATTGCGGCCGCCACGCATTCGCATTCCGTACCCGTTGGCACCGCAGCGATAAACTGCTGCGTGCGAACGGGTCGGAATGACCCCCAATATGTGGCTGTAATGGCACAGGAGGTCCCACAGGGGGCGTAAGACGTCTCACAAGCGTATTCAGCATACTTGAGAATGCTGCCCAAGGTGGGTCCTGATTGGCCACAGGTGCTGCGGCTTGACTGGGAGGTGTATGGCATCCAGTGCCTGAACCATCAGTTAAAACTTCCTCCTCAGGTAAATCCGTGGTGCCAGCACTGCGTGATGTAGAAGCGGCTGCTGATTTACCGCCCTGTGTGGCAGACATTATAGGGAATGTAGCCTTAGAGCGTAACAGTACAATATAGCCAGACAAACACAATACCTGCAAATAACACCCTGTGTTATGTGACAGTAAATATAGGGCACAAACAGTGGATTTAAGTGGTATGAGGTGACTGAAATACACAGTAAAAAATACCAAACAGTATATACTGTGTAGCACTATATATATATATATATATATATATATACAAAGCCAAATCAGCCGGCACTCAGCTTTAGAGAACAACGTGCCCCGGTGCCTTAATCCTCAACATGTGTACAACTCCAATAGTGGACAAAGAGGCACTCAAGAGGCTGGTTAGAAGCAGAAAACTTGTATTGACATCAAGCGACGTTTCGGGGCAGAGCCCCTTCTTCAAAGCATACCAATACACAAGTGAACACAATAAACTTACCCCCTAAAATACCCCACAGGGCTCGGTGCGTCCTCCTCCGCGTCTCCCGCCTCAGCTCCGTCGCTGTTAGCCGCCGCCAGCTACTTCCGGGTCCCAGCTTGACCTGGTTGCCATAGCGACCACGTCTGTGTGCGTTCCACTGCAGAAGCAGCTGCGGTGCGGTTCACGCCGCGTAGCGTCAGCCGAGAGGGACGGGGAAGGCTCACACCTCTGATCCGCCCTGTAACAGACAAAAAATAGACACAAATGAAACATAACATTTAAAAACAGAGCAGACATGTAAGAGCCACTCAGTGCATATTCAGCAGCATGGTCGCTTGATGTCAATACAAGTTTTCTGCTTCTAACCAGCCTCTTGAGTGCCTCTTTGTCCACTATTGGAGTTGTACACATGTTGAGGATTAAGGCACCGGGGCACGTTGTTCTCTAAAGCTGAGTGCCGGCTGATTTGGCTTTGTATCTATGGGAATTTCAACTTGATTGATTCCAGGTAGCATGGCACCTAATTGACTTTTTAACCAGTTATTATTTGAACTACCACCAGCAATACCCTGGAGATTTTTGGCAGTGCTTGCCATTGTTTTTAAACATCACTGTAGGAGGTGTATACGTCTATATAGCAGATATGGAAGGAGCTTCAGGTGCATCAGCATCGCAGGATGCCGTGGGGTGCCATAATTTCATTACACCCCCTTGTGAGACTTTTTCTTTTACCTCTGAGCAAATCGAGGGGATTCTATTGAAAGAGAAAGTACCTGGCTTTGACACCAAACACACCATGGAGGATATTTACTTTCAGCTGTTTAAGCTGAAGCGCAGAGAAACGGATTTCTTATTACATGCCTCATCACTCACTGACTATTACAAAGACAGGAAAATTCCTAGAGGCTTTCGGTGTAGAAACTCCCCAACCATAGGGAGGAATAACCCCGATTTTATTCGTAAATGGGTGGGTATTCTCAATCGGTGTGCACTAGACCTCATGGTATTGGTGATTGAGGAATCACGTCGTGAGCTGGATAACACTAGAATTAAAATTAAAGCTCTGGAGAAAGAATCCAAGAAATTACTGAGTGACCCGGCTAATAGCAGCTGGGTGAGCAAGTTGGAACAAAGCTGCGACCAGTATAAGCGTGAATTATTGAAATTTAAAAGAAACAAGCGGGCCACGGTGGATAACGACTATGATGAGAATAAGGTCTACCGATGGCTGTCAGGCAATGATAATGAGTCTCGGAGTAAACCTCGGTTCCAAAAAAGGAGACCTTGGCAAAAAAAACAACTCAATCAAGCCACCACCAATAGCCAGAGTGATAGTGACTTCCTGATCTCAGATTCTGACGACTGTGCTCCTAGCACTAGTGCCCCTTTAGGTTCAGGCCCTCTGCATACAAGCGATCTTCCACCCGCCGGGGGGGCCAAAACAAGAGGCGGACGAAATCCAGAGAAAAAGAAGACACGCTAGTGTTTAATTTATCAAACAGGAACCTATCGGATGATGAGCTTAAGGTCTTACAAAAAGGACTATCATTTGTACCTACCAACATGTATGATGGCTTTGAATGGCAACGAGACCATCACAAGTTAGCACGCAAATTACGTCTCAAAGAGTTCTTTCATACTCGATCTACTGCCGTTGAACACTCTCCTCTTGCTAGTTTTCAACAAACTCATTCTAAATCCAGCTTTGACCCGATGTCAACAAATCCGTCATTAAAAACGTTCAATCGATTGCTTGATGATTCCGTGTCCAGATTTGTTGCAGCACCTGGTCGGATACGGAAGAATTTATCATACACTGAAACGGCTGCATTAAAGAATTTAGCCAGCTATGATGATATTATCATCAGGCCGGCAGATAAGGGCGGTGCCATTGTGGTCCAGAACCTTACGGCCTATAGAAGTGAGATTGAACGTCAACTACGGGAACCTGGAGTTTATGAAAAATTACAATGTGACCCCACGAAGGAATATCAGCGGGAGATCCGTGCAATACTGGATACAGCGGTAGGAGATGGTCTTCTTACTCCTGATTTGCAAAAGATCCTTATGAATGAACATCCGGTAACACCGGTATTATACACACTTCCGAAACTTCATAAGGACAGTGTAACTCCGCCGGGCCGGCCCATTATATCTGCCCGTAATTCATTGCTGCAAGCGATAGCCCAGTTACTTGACTTTCTTCTACAGCCTTTGCTCCCTTTAAAAAAGTCGTTTTTGAAGGATACCACCAGCTTCATTAACCTTTTACTTGATTTACAGGTGATACCGGAGGGGACAATTATGTGTTGTTTGGACGTGTGTAGCCTCTACACCTCCATTAAACATGTGGATGGTGTGGCGGCTATGCGCAGGTTCCTATGTGATTATCTTGATCCTGACATTTTTGACCACGATTTATTTATTCGTTTGTTGGAACTGACTCTCTGCAGAAATTACTTCTTGTATGACAGGGTACGCATTGACTGTTTATCCCTGAAACCTCGTTTGAATCTGGTGTATGTCTGATCAGAAAGAAACCATTATGTGTTTAGAGTTCTCCATATACGTGTGAGTGGGGTACGCTCTATGTTTACTTAATACTCATTAGAGATACCCTGTACATCACATCGAAAAATAGTGGGACCTACTACACATTAGCTGTTTTTTTATCTCCCTATGTGATCGACATTTGGAGACCACATCAGAGACTTCCAAACGAGATCTCCACGGAAATATCCAAAGATACCTTTATAGGAGTTACACAGCCCCTCAAATCGTGAGTTGTGGTACGCGATCCCTGGATTGCTTGTATTGTTGAAAGAGAGAAAGATACCTTTACATGTTTGTTACCAGCACACAGAGTGTGAGTGTTGGGGTACGCATCATCTGCCTTCTCCAGGAAACTGTCACAAGGCCTTTCCTAGTCTGATTGCGACTCTGTTGTATCACTTTGGTGTTATATAAATATAAAAAAGTGGACCCCACAAAGAAACTTTGAGGGATTTTTACTCTAATTTTTAGTGCAAGCGGGGTATGCGTTTAATTTATGCTAACCACTTAATGACACTGTACGAACGATAATAAGTTTTGAGTGTATGTACTACACATTGGTTTGTTCTTGACATTTTTGTCTTTTATGACATCGATACTCGAGAACTCCACACTTTATTGATCTGAATTGAAGATTCAACTCAGAAGAATAGAACCTACCTTCCGGTCTAAAAGGAACGTTATGGTGATATCTTGTTTTAGCGCTTGTGGTGTATGACAGTGTTTCAAACTTCTGACATGTAGAATACTTAAGTGTCTGTAAATGCACAGCGCTGCGAGACAGGTGGCTTTACAGAGGAGACAGTACCCTTCAGTCCCGGAGATCAGCTCAGCTATGTGAAGATGGCGCCAAAATCTCTGTCAGGGAGTGAGGGAGAGTGAAATGCAGATCCACGGCGGGAACACCAGCAGTAGATGGTGCCCGGAGCTGGGGGAGGGGCTACAGGTCAGCGCCTTATCCTCTATGCTGGTCCTCACCACCGGGTACTGTGGAGCCTATGTAAAATGGATTTTAGTAAATCCGACCTGTGCTCCCTGTCCTGGTGGATATAGTGGGGTTCCTGTGCAGTACAGTATCCACGCCAGTGGTGTGGTCCATCTCCTGAAACCGCGACAGGATCGCGATTTACCGGCGGGTCCCACCTGGGGGACCCTCTTACCTCCTTCCTGACGTGCAGCCACGCGATCCTGGAGAGCATCAGCGTTGGTGTGCCTGATGACCAGTGCGTCACTGCTGCAAGTACCTGGGAACCCAGCCGCGGGAGTATGCAGCGCTGCTGGGGAGGTGATGGAGCCGCAGCACAGTATGTCACAATGACATATAAAGTGCTGCGGCCCTTGAAGTCTTAAAAAAGTTATTTTCAGGGCTGCCTAGCGCAGCACCACCTGTTAGTGACCTGCTCTGCAGGCACCAATTTACAAACTGAGCTCCAGTGCTTGGAGTCGGGGTTATATAGGAGGCGGTGCAGTGTATCCTGGGAACAGTCAAACTTTAGCCTGTTGGTGCCTCGGATCAAGATCCAACTCTACACACCAATGTATTCCCTGTGGAATCCCAGTGTACCCCGCTGCAGAAAAGCACAGCTTTATCCAATGCACAATCACCTACAGAAAAGAAATTGCACAGGAACCTACAACATGGGGCCTAATTCAGACCTGATCTCAAAAGCAAAATATTTATCTAATGGGCAAAACCATGTGCACTACAGGTGGGACAGATATAACATGTGCCGAGAGTGAAAGATTTAGGTTGGTTATTTTGTTTAGATGCAGGCAGGAGCGGTTTTAGGTTTGGGCAAGCAGGGTGGGTCCCTCAGGCTGCAGTCACCCCGCAGGTGCCCGCCATCCACCCGCACCCCGCATCCCGGCTGCAGCAGGCGCTGTGGGCTGTGTGGGCGCCCGCTGCAGCAGGCACCATTGAAGAAGAATAGTTAGATGCTAGAGGTCCTACTTGACCTCTAGTGTCTGGAGGAGAGGAGGGAGACAGACGCTAGAGGTCAAGTGGGACCTCTAGTGTCTGACTCTGACCGTCTCCCTCGATGGTGTTCGGTGCAGCAGACAGAGGAGGCTTCAGCAGCTTGGTGTGTCTGGAGCCAGGGGATCTGCTGCATCCGGAGAGCTGGTAAGACACACCTCCACCACACACATACCACCCCCTTTCCCCTCCACTCTCTACTTGTCACAATATGTGTAAGGGGCTACCTGTCGCAATGTGTGTAAGGGGCTACCTGTCGAATGTGTGTAAGGGGCTACCTGTCGCAATGTGTATAAGGGGCTACCTGCCACAATGTGTATAAGGGTCTCCACCTGGCCTAACGTGTATAAAGGGCTCTGCTTTACTGTGGTGTAAGGGGCTTTAACATGGTATAAGGGGTACGACTGTGTGGTGTAATGTGACTGACGGACACTACTGTGCGGTGTAATGTAAATTGGTACTATTCTGTGGCCAAGCCACTCCCCCCATGAAGTCTTACCCCTATTATTTACGCGCGTCTACGGCGCGTACTAGCCCTATTTTACCTGGTGGGGGGGGCAAAAAGGAAACTTTCGCTCTGGGCGCCACAAGGTCTAGAACCGGCAGGGTAAATACTGGCTGCTTTATTTTTACACTGCAATTTAGATTTCAGTTTAAACACACATCAAACAAATCTAACTCTCTCTGCACGTTATATCTGCCCCACCTGCAGTGCACATGGTTTTGCCCATTTGAGAAAAAGTTTGCTGTTGTGATCAGGTTTGAATTAGGCCCATGATGCATTCTAAAAGTGAGATCTACATTGCAAATTGTGAAGACTTGATAACCCTGTGAGTGAAACTTATACAAAAAGGCATCAGAAGGACATCAAGAAACAAAACATCAGTGCAACATTCGACCCCATAGCGCAACCTTGTTGCTGCAGATAGAAGGAGTTATTGAAAAGAAAAACAAATATGCTTTAAAGTCAGTTACAGTAGTTGTAGAAATAAGTTTAAGTCAGGATCCTAGTACAGTGGATTGTTGTATAACAGACTTCGTAGTGGTGAGAGCCCAGAGCCATGAGCAATGCAAGTAGACTATTGTCTTTTGGTCATTGATGTGAAAAATGTATACGTGACAATGCTAAGCTGCTGAAGCTTCAGTAGCTAGGTGGTTGTGTCCTTATGATAATTATCTTGAGCTTGTACAAACGCCTGGATTAATGATCCAAGTAAACAGAAACCGACTGGTATAATGAATCCCTTGCTGAAATTGTCTGTTTTCCAGACGGACATTTACTGTTCTTGTGAATCTTAGACAATGAATATAAAAGTGGTCTGATTAGGACCAGCGTAGTGCATCTTTCAAAGTGATAGAGATAATATTGTTTTCAGCTGAAGATGATAAGATGCAGTCCAATTCAGTCCTGTAGGGTCATCAGATAGCTGCCGGTATGTAGTCACATCGCTTAATTGGCAATCAATTTCTGTGATGTAGTCTTCTGAAATCAGAATGACAATTGCACTGCCTTTGTGCATCTACTCACGAGAGTAGACGCAGCTCCCACTCGACTTCCAGAGTCACAGCCTAACCACGTCATCATGTAGTCACCATCACAGAGTGAAAGACCATCACCATAGAAACAGACCAGAGAGCTGATAAGAAACAGAAGATGATAAAGCAACAGCAATGAATATGCGAAAGATAATCTATAATAAAATCCAGTGCTGATCAGACAAATAGAGGGAGATGTATCAAGTCTTGAAGACAGATAAATTAGCTAAGTTGCCCATGTCAACCAATTAGCTTTTAACTGTCATTTATCTAGCACTGCTTTTAAAATGAGTTGCTAATTGGGGATGCAGTCAGCTTCCCGATGGACGGGATCCCAGCACTCGAAATACCAGCACCGGAATTCCGTCTGCAGCAGGAGCACCAGCATCTAAATCCTCGATGGAAGGTGGGGGATGTATATTAAATTGTGCATAACTTCCAACATGTCCCATTCCAGGAGGGACAATTTGCTCTCTACCTGGATTCCCACTTAATATATGATTGGCGTGAACTATTTAATTGATAAGAAAGGTGTTTCATCACAGGTGAGTGCAATCATAAATTAAGAAGGAAGTCCAGGTAGAAAGCATGTTGTCCCTCCTGGAATGGGTCATGGTGGGAGGTATAGATTGTGTATATTAAATTTAAACCAATGGTGTATACTAGTTTTCACTAATAGTTTAATAATGCCTGGGTACTGTTTATAGCTCCACCTAATTGAAAGACAACTATTTTATAAACTTTTCTTGTAGTGGAACAAAGACAACTTAACCTTAAAATATACAAAGAAAATTAAAATTATTTATCTTGTCACTACTTACACACTGGGATAGGACTCAGGAGGACTCCGTGTGTATATCTCTATCTCTAGACCCTAATGGTTTAGTTGCATAACAGTTTACACAGAACTCAGACACCTAGGCGATGAGGAGGAGAAGCTGGGATCCCTTTGTCACTTACAGCTCTTTCCACCCTCCCATCTTTCCTCTGGTCAGGAAGCTCTGTCGGTAGCTCATGAAACATGATATTCCTGTATCTCTACCTGCACTGCATACTGCCCTGCTCGCATTCTGGCTGCTTGTTCTGCTGCTGCTTAAGAGGTACAGCTAGTGATGTCAGTGTTCTCTGGCCGGGGGGGGGGGGGGGGGGGCAGGGTACAGGGTACAGTAGGCCCTGCATCCCAACCTTAATCTAGCTATGCTACCCCAGCCCCAGCTTTCGCCTCCGTTGCTCGTCCCGGGAAGTTTAGGCAGGGGGCATGTATGTGCTCTGATTGGCTGAGTGACTGAGAGACAGCCAATCGGAGGACAGTAGAAGCTGCTGAGAGGGAAACTCCCTAGCAATACATTGCAGCAGGTCCTTGTGTCGGGGCTTACACGGTGCGTGCAGAGAACAGTTTTCTAGTGCAAATGTTAGCTAAGAGCAAACTAAAGTTTTGCCAGACATGCCACCCAGCATACTGTCTTATAGAGCAGTAAAAATATTATTTATGAAAAAATAAATTTTTCCACTTCATCAGTGTTATGTTTACTATATGTCCACAGATATTGAGTTTATTTACAAATCATTTAAAAGCACTTTCACCTGCATCGATGTTGGTTTACTAAACATTAAACTTATAGTTGGTGCTGAGTAGTATATTACTTACATGTAGTGGTCTACACGGGTTCAGTATGGGATCCCGGCTGACGGGATGCCGGCAGTCACATGACCAACATTGGCATCCCAACAATGAGAATGCTGACGGGGTAATTTTTTTTTTACCCGTTCCCTGTCCCCTACCCTAAGACGCCTAGGGTGGCGTCTAGGGCTAAGGGTGTGTACACACGGTGAGATCCTTGCTATGTTCGATTTTTACTTGCGATTTCCCTTGAACTCCCCGGAGCCCAGATAGGACAGATTTTGACTAACTTTTCTTGAGATATGGACTATGTGTGCTTAGGATTTTGGCTTATGTGAGATTTTGGCTTATGTGAGATGTCATTGACATGTGAGATGAACTAGATAGTACACTGATCTAGCAAGGATTGACTTGCCTGCACAGTCTAATTTTTCTTGCGATGCCGACCTGGCGGGGCCGCGCATCGGGACCGCAAGGTGACTTTCCCCTTGCGATTTGCACTAACTTTTCTTGCGATTTTGACTATATAGTCAAAATCTCAAGAAAAAATCTCACCGTGTGTACACACCTTAAGACTCATGGGTATTGGCTAAGACTCGGGGGTGGTGGCTATGGCTAACCCCCCATTCCCCTTTAGTGCCTAACTCTAACCTCTCCCCCAGGGTCCTAACAGTGAACCCGATACTTACATTTGCTTTATCGGCGGTTGGTGTTCCGGCGCTGGGATTCCGAGTAGTGTTGAAATTCCGGCGTCGGTCACATGACTGCCAGCATCCAAACTGCTGGTATACTAAACGCATCCTGTCTACACATCCAGCTCACTAATACCCAGAGCAGACATTCTTACAGAAGCATTGGGGACAATGCAACCAACAAGAATGCATTCTATTGTAAACACCACACATAGACAGCAAGCTCTGTGGGTGCTTCAGCACTCCCCAACATTTTAGCTGGCATTGCCTCTAAGCCTATTTTTCAGTCATATAAGACAGTGGTACTCAAACTGGGAGCTGTGACACCCCTGGGTACACCCCAGGGCACTTGCGTGGGTGACTATGGCTGCTGGTCCCGGACAAATTCAAATTATTTATGGTCAATGTAATAGAGTAGGTTATGAAGCCAGCCTTTTAAATCCATGAGTAGTAGATATATGCTACTACTTTTGCCTCTTGATCTATTTTAGTAGTACATATATACTTTTTACTACAGAAGAGAATAGTGTTCCTAAGGTCCTACTATAGAATATGTAGTATGTTTACGCTCTCAGAGTATAAACACGTTTTCTTACATGAACAATAGGGAAATTTACACCAAGGTGAATTGGAATAAACACTGGTGCCCTTTACAACAGCAATGAATCAGAAACAGTCACCATAAAATCTTTTACTGGACTCCCAACAAAAAAAAGATTATATGGTGACTATTTTTCTGGTTCATTGCTGTTGTATAGGGCACCAGTGTTTATTCCAATTCACCTTGGTGTTAATTTCCCTATTATTCATGTAAGAAAAGTGTTTATTCTGAGAGCGGATTTTACTCTTGCAATGCTGTTTTTATTGTGATTCTACAGTGTGTGTGTGTTTTTGGATGCATACTCTTTTTGCACCAATTTTCAGCTACACAATTTGTTTTATTGCGCACCCAAGGGATTATCTATAGTGAATGATATTTGATAGTAATGTTGTAATTTTAACCCAAAATTATTTGGGATAGATGTTGTATACGCTGCAGTCTGCATGTCTTGCTGCAAGGTGTCGTGCAAACCAGATGCAGGGTGCGGGCTATGGGTGAGCTGCGGTGCCGCCAACAGGGCTCTGTACTCTGCTTGCTACGGCCCTGTGTATATGTAGAGATCTTGGTCTGACCCAGAAGAAGATTATTGGGGGGAAAATTAGATACAAAATTGCCTCTAGTTCTATATATAAATGTATTTCAGGTGGTATTACACATCGCTGATAGACTAACAAAGATGTATAACTCTGCTTCTCTGGACTGTAGCCAGACTGGCACGATCACTCATATGTGGTGGTCAAGGGCGTAGCTACCATAGGTGCAGGGAGTGCAGCTGTTATGGGGCCCAGAGCTGAGAGGGGTCCTTACAAACCTTTGCCTTGGGGCATTGAATATATCTAGTTATGCTGCTTGACTTGCTCATTGTAATGTGGTATAAAATGAATTGGAGGCAAGGGCGGATTGGGAACAAAAAGCGGCCCTGGAAAAATTTGTACTAGTGGCCCCACTTGGGCAGCACCAGAGGTGTAAGGTCTAGCCATGGCAGCAGCACCCTCCCCCCAAGACTTTCCAGATAGTGGGGATGTCCAGCATCAAGGGGAAGTTAAAAGGAAATAAAATTAAATATTATGAGCACATTATATGATACACCTTCAGAATTTAGGAAACTATATCATTCTTTAGAAAGATATATTTTCTTGATTATTACACCAACCGTATCCCAATCACTATTCACTCAATCTTATATGTCAGCCAAGCAGGCAGACAGAGCATACACTAGATCATCTGCAATCACAGGCTAAGTGGCAAAGAAATTTTCATATATGCAAATTATTTTGTGTCTTATTCATTATGTCTGTAAAAAGGACCATATGTCCTCAAACAAAACAGGCCCCACTGGTGCGTCGGCCCACCGGGGATCTTCCCTGTAAACCCTATGGCCAATCCGCCTCTGATTGGAGGGCATTATAATGTTTCATAATCTGAACTGGGAAACTGTGATCTGCCATAATATGAATTTAGCACACAGCATGTCATAATGTGAATTGGGGTCACCGTGTTGGTTAATGTGTACTGGTGGCCCTACAATGAACTAGGGCACTACTATGGTTCATAAAATAAACTAGGGCTCTACTATGGTTCAGAAAATTAACTAGGGCACTATTTATGGGCCTTAAAATTAACAATTTCTGTGTATAGGTGTCTCTAGAAGCATTAGGACAGGGGCCCTTCTAAATGTTGCTATGGTGCACACAAAGTTCTGGCTACGCCTCTGGTGGTGGTCTGGTAGTGGTCCTGCCTGTCGATATCTGCCATCTGGGATGGGGTCTGAGATATATTTTCTTTTCTACTTCCTTGCTTGGCCAATAAGGACCCTTGGTTCTTTTTCTATGCTACTGTAGCTTACTGATGAGGCTGATAAACATTTGCAGTATACGGTTAATATACTGCCTGTCGGGATCCCGCATTCAGGATCCTGACGCCGGAATCCCCACAGGTGGCTAAATGCCAGCGTACGGAATCCCGACTGCAGCCCCGTATCTCTCTACTCGGGTGGTGGGTCCACGACACCACCCGAGTGAAAATATAATCTGTGGCAAACTTAGCTCACCACCAGGCCTGATGCATGGCGATCACATCGAGCCCACGAGAGGACTCGCTGCCGGCATCCCGACAGCCGGTATACAGGGTCGGACTGGCCCACAGGGTTACCAGGGAAACCACCGCTAGGCCCCACTGCCTGAGGGCCCACTCCTCCCTCTAGGCATAAGGTTTCAGACTGTGCACTTATATAATACATGGTAGATATGTTGCATTACACTGCACTAGACTATTGTGTATTTCAAGCCTCTGTGGAGGCTGGCCACACACCCTTTGTAGGCTGGCCACACCCCTAAGTATTGTTGAATTCTCCTTGTGAGGATAAATTCTCTTGGTTAACTAAATTAACCATCTTGTTGCTGTTTGGGTTGCTAGGTAAAATTAATGAATTGAAAAGGTTTTATAAAAATCAATTATTATTTATTCAAAGGGCCACGCCCGTATACAGGGAAGAGGGACATCCTCTCGTCCTGTGTCAAATCATTTAACAACAACATACACGTATCAACAATGAGTTTTATATAATACAAAGTAACGCCCCTTTTGGTATATTATTCCTCCCATATGATTTCATTCTTCTGGAATACAATGTTAGGCAATATAGTTATGCAATATTGGGACAATTATCAAGAATACTAAAATGATACTCGTGATATTGAACTGTGTCCATATTAGGAATTACATCTGGACTCTGAGCTTTTAGAAAGTGCGTATGTGGAATTAATACTCAGCCAACAAAGTTGTTTTTCTCTCAGGGTGTGTATAAAGTTCAAGATGAATTTGCTATATCATCTAGCTAGAATCAAAATGGATTCTGTTATGCTTTCATATTATACTAGTGAATATGAGAACCCTTTGCTTATTGGATGTATACATAATATACGTACTATCCCGTAGTGCACACACATAACTGTTAGGCCTTCAGCAGGTTGTCTCAGTCACAGTATTCGACAGCTCCACCCTTTGATCAGGGACATTATCCATGTGCCCTGTCATCTCAGGAGAATTTCTGGGAACGTATAGTTCGCTAATAATCATTTCATGTAGTATTGCTATTCTGCGTTTGACAGTAGCCTTCTAACTACAACATATGCCGCACCTGTATGCGGTGAACATCAAATGAATGTCTATAATCACATCGGGGTTGCCAAAGAATAAACCTCATCACAGAATACATCATCACATACAATCACATACAATATATTTAAAAAACGTTTTCCTAATCCTGAAATTGAATACTAAAATTTAAACATTTATCTTTTCCAGTCCATATAATAATGCCTTGGTTAAAGTTCTTTTTTTTTTTTTTATCATGGGCCTCCTTTATATACTTGGCATTACACGTATCAGGATCCGTAATGTCTTTGGTCAAATAAGCACAGTAGTGAGCTCAAAGTGCTGTTTCCGGACATCAACAATATCCTCCAATTTGTGGTATTAAAAAATGTAGAACAATATGGTATCGTAATAGTTCATGTCCAATGTCCTGGAATCATCACAAATGTCCACAGTTCTGGAATATCCTATCATAAAGTTCAATCATGTTATCAATAATTTAATTGAAATAAAACGTCAACTTCCAGTTGATTAATCATACGACTTCATTAGCCATAGGAGAACTTATTAGCCACCTTTACCACTTCGAGGTTTTATTGATACTCTGGTGGCAGGAACATGTTTCCTGATTACTGAGTCAATTACTCTTTCTTAGGAATAGTTCATCCTGCAAGAAAACTTTTGTCAAGTTAATATATGTTTTTGTATAACATTGCTAAATCAATCTTCTTAAATAACAAACATTTTTTTAGAATTAATAGGTAAACAATTATATATCATATCCTAAGGACATGGTGACAACTACCATTCCCCGTTATGTATGATATCTTCTTTTAACCTTTGAATCTACTCCTAGTAAAATACATATTACATCATAAACCTTAATGAACATCATATGTAACCATTACTATATATATACCTAACTCATTATATCTAGCACATCTAGAAACCTTAGGTTAGTATATTGTAACAATCCTTTCACATTCCCTTAAATCAACCTTTTCTATCTACATAAGATAATTTTTTTTTCTGTATTATTGACCTATTTTATTTCCACTAACTGAAATACACCCGATATGTGTAGCTACTATTATCACCAGTGGTTCTTTCTTGAGATACTGTTGTATCTATACACATGTACCGTGTTTCACTATTATCACGACTCTATAAAGTTTTGGTAATCACATCAAATGTAACTTGCATAGAGAACTTTGGCCTGCTATTATCTATGTATACATATCTAACAATTATAATAGTCTTAAATAATGATTAGCAATACAATTTATATAGCTGCAGTACTTAAAATCTTTCCAACAATTAATGGTATTGCTGGACTGGATACTCCTCAGAATAATATCCTAAATTATTTAAATTATCCATGCATTAATCTATACATTTGTCTTCAAGTGGAGTATAATACTCACAACCACGTTTTTCAAAGTGTGTGTTCGTTACACCAGTCATAAATCCCTCTGGATTTCCTGCTTAGAAAAGAAAAGAGGAAGGAAGGGTCTTATTGAAATAATTCCCATCCACAATAATGGATGAGTACTCATACCTACACCACACGTTTGCTCGCTCTCTCTTCAAAGAAAAATAAATAAATTAAGTCTTAATGCTGTCATAAATAACGTCGCTCCCGTATACTTTCAAAAAAGTTAAAAGTTCTGTAGGATATTAGCTTATAAGCACATAGTCTATTATCAATGATCATAATCATCTCTATCTTGATTGAAGGGTTCATTCAAATACAACTCTGTGGTAGTAACAGTAGTAACAGTCTCTGTATTGTATCTCCATACAATTGTTTTTAGTGTTAGGTTCCTTTAAGCTCTGGTCTCTGACCTTTTCATTTCATTGCAAGCTCATGGATCTAGGTGTCCTTCTTCTGCAGCCTTTGCAACGGCTGTATCAGAGTCAGCGGTACTTGCCAAGGACCATCCTATGCGATCTGTAATGGAACCAAAACATAAGCAACTTCTCACCATAACACCGTCTTCACTCTCTTAGTGATTGTCCTGTGCCGGACTGTGTGTTTTCGTGTTGGTTAAATATCTTTCCAAGGTTCTTGCAGCTTTTGATATTCTTGTAACTGTTTAAATAATTTGTGTGACACATTTGAATCGTCAAATCATTTTGTAGTTTTGAATCAGTCTCTGGATAATATATCTTTGCGGGATAACATATCTTTGCTGGATTCCAAAAAGAATAACAAAAAATGATATAGAAGAGAGACAAAGCAGAGGCTTAGGTGTAATTCTACCACTATTGAACCAACGATTGGACCATGCCATGATTCAAATTCTGCCTTTCCTGTCTCTTTTGTAGATTAATAATGCTTAATTCTTTAAACTTTCCTTGTCACATTATGACTTTTTATTCTCAACATTACACATATTAAACACAAAATATTTTTCAAACTCCTATAAACTCTTTCTATCAGTAAAGAAACTTTACTGTCTTTTGAAACAATAGCTCACACCTCTGGCCTTATTATTCATTTCTCAAATAACCCCTTTAACACCTGTTACACATACTATAGTTCCTTATTTTTGCATTAAACTATGTTGTATTAAAACAATGTTGTTTTTAATCAACCCAATCATCTGCAGTAAACATGCTATAGCTTTCTTTATCACCATCACGATCCCTCTTATTATCACATAATTTATTTTGGTCCCATGCCAAAACACAATGTACACTTCTCCATTAACTTCATCCTACCATAGAAAGCTTGTGAATCTATTTCATGTTAATTACCCTTGGATTTGCATAACTCATGACATTTCCCCTTAATGAAAATTGGCAACAACACTTTATTATTAATAATACTAATTCACCAATTCACCATCCCATTATCCCCTATGGATGCTCGAGAAATTATTCTCCTGTTAATCAGTTTTTTTTTCAATTCCTTTAAATGCAATGTAAAATGCGATGTAATCATAATTGTCTTACTCATCCACATTATATTCCTTATACTCCCCACTTTTGGGGGTGAGGAAGACAAGTATGCAGCTCTTAGCTGTATCTAAGTTGTGGTGGATCCTGTGAATCGGGAAACACTCTGAGCTGGGCATCACTGTGCCACCAGAGGAAACCCTACCAGGATAGGTTCTTGGACAGGGGAATCGGGTGACGAGGATCAGTGAAGCAAGTAAAAGGACTGATACGCTGAATAAACCATCTGCGGTGGTGCCTAGGCTATTTTCAGCCTCGGACCCATGTTGCTTCTTTAAGCTAGCCCACCGCAATCCCATTATATGGTGAGAGATTTACATCTATCACACGGTCACTTTAACTGGTCCAGATTCACCCATGCACTTCATGTATGTAGTATGTCAGTGAGTTTATGTGTCCTAATAAACACATTTTTCACGGAACAAATCATTTGTTACAATTTCCCTGTTGGTTTATATATCCCCTATTGAGTGAAGGGATATATCTTTAAATCTGAAATCTCTCCGTAAGCTACACTATTGCATTTTATATTTAAGTTGTATACTGTCAGAGGTAAAATGTACACATCATATACTATCTACTGCTTAACCTCAGTATTAAACCTATATACTCAGTATTAAACATATATGTTCTTGCTTATGCATAAGTGGATGGTTTGGCTCTGACTGTGTATCCATAATGTTTTATTCATGATAAAGTGTAATATTGTATTACCTTCTATAATTTCTTTGGTTATGAACTTGAATGTATGCTTATAGCATTTAAAAAAAAAAAATTACTGTATCTAGAGATTTATCATCTGGTCATACATATCTATCTATCTATCAATAAATGTATACCAAGACTCCACCCTCTAAGGGTTTTAACTATCTTTGGCCTAGTGCCAAAAATCATCTAGGTAGTTAACTATGTCAGCACACCGTTGACTTTTGTCTTTCGCCACCTTGTGGTCTTTTCTGTAAAAAAACACAACTGTTTAGTATCTGACACCAATACTTCAAATAATTTATAGCACAAAGGTATATCATCCACATACTGGTTACATTTCTCAACATATCATTCAGACTGGCCAGTCCACACAAACTGTACGTTTCTCGTGCACACCCATCACTTCCTGTGCTTCCAAGCAAACTTTTCTTGGACTGTGTCCATCCCATGGATGTTTTGGCACATATACATATTCACTGAAAAATCACTTACAAAACTGAACAACGCTCCTGCTCACATTTCTATCTGTATAACTATTCTATACAATCATATCCCCACACTTCCTGGCTACGGAACCTGGTTCATCACCGCATATTGTGCAGTCCACTAAGAACTTTTGCAACGTATTATATCGATGCCTATACAATGAGATGGATTTTAGCAAGCATATTTTTTTTCCTCACGAACCCAGGGTAAGTGATATATAGATATGCTATGCATCCAACTTAATCTGTTCCTACTTTATTCTTCCTGGAATCTTTAGAAATACCCAGGGTAACTTTTACATTAGGATTCTTCCAAATAACTTTGAAGAATTGTCTAAAAGTATGTTAATACTGGAATCGTAGTGATTAATTGCTTGTCGCAATGTTTGATTTACAGCATATACATTAAAGAATGCATATTCCTTTATCTTTCCCTATGATTTTAGCTGCTGCTTTGAAAACTTTAGCTCACCAGAGTTAGGGCGTTGTCTTCTTGACTGTCTGCCAGATGCAGATCTGTCAGCGATAACGCTGTTAGCGCTGACATCTCTAGCCCATATCTGTTGCTGGGATTTTTTTGTTCTTATATTTTCTGATTACAGTTATGCTGTAGAAAGAAATTGGCAGCATTTTCTACAGGTTATCTGGTAAAGATATTAGTTTTTTATATTAAAACTAGAGTAGATAGTTTGTATAACATATGCAGAGGTTCCCAAACTGTGTGCCGTAGCTACCTGGGGTGCCTAGGACACTTGTAGGGGTGCCCTGGGTTGATGGTCTAGTACCAATTCAAATTATTCAGTGCTGGTGGCTGCCAGTCATAAAATATGTGGCCAAACAGAAGCAAATATCCCTCACCACACAACTGACTCTAAGGATGGCATATAAACGCCATCTACTCCTTTTTTTTTACATTTCTTCCTAGGGGTGTTGTGAAAAAAAATTCTGATATTCTAGGGCTACATGATTAAAAAAAAAATTGGGAACCACTGACTTATGCTTATTATGATCCATCTTGTTAGATGAAAAAATTAAAGCTCACTGAACACTTTTTTTTCTTTACTGCGTCATGGCTTACACTGCTGCTGGAAAGGTGGGGGCACATTTCTGCGTTTTTACAATTCTCCCTAGCTTTCCCTGCTACACAGCATTGGAAACTGAAGGGGTTTCTTTTTTTTTTTTTTTTTCTGGCAGACCTTCTCACAATATATTGCATTAAAGAATATTTACGTGTTAAACAATACCATATGGAAACTTCACTTCATAGTTAGATAGTAACATTAGATAAACACATATTTTTAACTACAGATCTGTCAAAAGCCATTTGAACACGGACATCAACTTTTTGTTTCCTCCGTTCACAAATATATATATATATATATATAAACTTTATTTCAAAACTTGTAACCATGCCAATCACAGACATAAGGTTTCTATTAGACACAGATCTGAGAATATACTTAACTGAACATTATGTTCCACCCACAAAAAAACCATAACACAAAAAAATTTAAATAGTTTGCAAACTTCAATTTCCTGTAGATTTCAACAGTTTTGCCGATTTCAAACTACGCTTAGTATTGGTTGATCAGGCCAATATTATACAGCATGATTGAAATGCAAAACATATACTGTACCCTTTGTCACAGTACTATACAAAACTTGTGCTTCTATGGAATATTTCTTCCATACATGATATGCACACTTAGGGTTAATCCTCCCTGCCCTTCCCATACGCTGGAAAAATTCGCAATCCCTGCAATTTTTCACACACGCGACACGTCTGTCAACTGGGAAGCCGCAGTAGATCCTCTTATCACAACTACTATCACAAAGCAACATGCTTAGGTTATGCTTAAAACAACCAGCAGCTCTTAGCAGCTCAGTATTGCAATATATTATTACACTCAATTACATATAATCCCTATAACCTCGGGTTGTTCACTCTATTTATTTAAAGTACTCTTCTTATACATGTGTAGCTGACTAACAAGGGGAGGTGATCTATGTGCTTTTTACTTTATTTGGCTCTTGGTCCAAAGCACTTATTCACGCAATCATTCATAGAGTGAAAAACACAGGTCACTGTTTCTTTGCTCAAATCTTTGAATTCATTTTGGTATTCTTATTTACATGCAACAGCATCTGTCAATCATCATTTCCGAGTTACTTGGTCCTTCAACCGATTTGGACATAATTTTGGTATTAATTTTACAAACAAACAACAACAACAAACAGGTCCCTGAGTTATTGTACTAGTTTGTCAATCTCTCCACTTATAATTCTCATATTATAAAAAATACAATCACACAGACAGCTGGCAGGTATAGAAACAGCATGTACTGGAATATAGCACATACCATGGTATTCTATACTTACTAGTGCTGTAATGACTTTGGATGTTCCTTCCATCATCAGCTGCTGGCTGGCATCCCGGACGAGCCCCCATCTTGTTGAATTCTCCTTGTGAGGATAAATTCTCTTGGTTAACTAAATTAACCATCTTGTTGCTGTTTGGGTTGCTAGGTAAAATTAATGAATTGAAAAGGTTTTATAAAAATCAATTATTATTTATTCAAAGGGCCACGCCCGTATACAGGGAAGAGGGACATCCTCTCGTCCTGTGTCAAATCATTTAACAACAACATACACGTATCAACAATGAGTTTTATATAATACAAAGTAACGCCCCTTTTGGTATATTATTCCTCCCATATGATTTCATTCTTCTGGAATACAATGTTAGGCAATATAGTTATGCAATATTGGGACAATTATCAAGAATACTAAAATGATACTCGTGATATTGAACTGTGTCCATATTAGGAATTACATCTGGACTCTGAGCTTTTAGAAAGTGCGTATGTGGAATTAATACTCAGCCAACAAAGTTGTTTTTCTCTCAGGGTGTGTATAAAGTTCAAGATGAATTTGCTATATCATCTAGCTAGAATCAAAATGGATTCTGTTATGCTTTCATATTATACTAGTGAATATGAGAACCCTTTGCTTATTGGATGTATACATAATATACGTACTATCCCGTAGTGCACACACATAACTGTTAGGCCTTCAGCAGGTTGTCTCAGTCACAGTATTCGACAGTATGGGCCCCTATCACTGCATTCCCCCGGTGGGCCCTTCATGTCCCAGTCCGACACTGCCGGTATATCATATGTATTCCACATTTGCAAAGCTGTTCTCACACATTCATTCTGCAGCCAAATGTCTTATATAAGTTCTAGAAATGAATAGATCCACCGTGCACTTCTTCCCTTATTTTATATATCTGGTTCAGCAACAGCATGAAAATATCACATATCCTATATAATAAAAAGCTAACGCTGCTCCTCACCTCTATGGGTGAAATTCAAGTGTTTCGAGCATAGGTGGCCATTAGATGGCGTCCGACGGAGCAATTCAAGTGTTGCTCCATTCGGGCGTGCACAGCCACCAGCGCTGACATAACTGTTATGTTGTTCCGGCATTTGACAGGCTGGTAACTAGTCAGCAGGTACACATCCCTGTACTTTCCTCCCCAGGACTTCTCTTTGTGATCCTTCACAGGGTTTCTTACTTATGTCAGGGATACCCGGATACGGATATTCATATTGAGATCTTCGCTTGATATTTGGTAATTCTTTATGCCTGATAGGATCAAATTATGATAAAGCCTGGAATTTTTAATAGTGACTAACAAAGATTTAATTTTTAATTACAACAATCATTTCATAAAGCGTGCCCCAGAAAAAGATAAGGTCTTCAGGTCTTCTTTTTCTTAGTTTTCTCTGCAGTTGCAGAGAGGACTTTTCTCTTTCAGGGTTTCTTACCACCTGGACATTCTGGTGCTGATTTAGAGTCAGACACAACAGTGATACTGGATGCAGTGGAGAGAAGTTTCTTGCCTGTGCATTCATCTGAGTTCCACTATGCATACATCCTGATCTGGTCCTGCAGAATCGCAGGGCAGATTTGGACACACAGTAGCAGAAATGTGAGGAGTGTTCTTGGACAGTGACTGGGAGGTAAGCGGGTGGGGATTGGCTAAAAGCCGCAAAGAGATGTTGTGTCATATGGGAGTGTTGCGCCATGTTACTGAAAGACACTGAACCACTCAGATGAAGAAATTGCACCTGCCGATGCACCAAGCGGTATTTCACTCCTTACATGTTTGGACGCAAGGATCTATACCAGCGTAGGACTTTATAGCAGCGTTACCAGGAACACACAGCTGCGTGTGACTCATGAGCCACTCTGATTGTTCCCTGCTCTCAATTGGTCTAATCATGTGGTTCCCTTAGACTGTCCATGCTCCTCGTCTTAAAACTGTAGAGGTGACCTCCCACCACCAGGCATGTTGCTTACCTTCTCTTTCATCATTTAATATTTTATTTTATTTTTTAATAAAAGAAAAGGTATAGACATGTTATAAATCTGGTTCTAGAAATGTCATTTATTCTGTATTTTGGAAGGATGTAATACAATTATCTTGTTGATGGTGGAGCTCAGAGGGCCAGACTCCAGTTAAAAGGATTCTGCAATGCAATTCCTTGTTCTCTAACAGTCAGGATAATCTGCTTTTGAGCTCGAAGTCATGTTTTATTTCCCAGTAGTTAACATCAGGTACCAAAATAATGAGGAAGGCTCTGTCTCCATTATATGTGATATTTCATTGTGCTCTATAACCGAGGACACGGCTGCTGCAAAAACACATAACTGTTCATTGAGAGGAGTCTGCTAGGAATGCTGGGATGAAGAAGCAATTTAAAGACTTGTATGTATCCTGACATTATGTAGGTCAAACATAGCACAAAGGTGGCCATCTAAGCTTCTATCAATTACCACAGTGCTTGTCATCAACTAGAGAGATACAATTATTAGCATATAGGAAAGTTTTATTACACCAGCGACTTAATTCTAAAGTAATACAGTTTACATTTTTATTCGTACATTGTACTCCTGTTGATTAAACCATCTGAGTCAGGGAAAAAGCTTTCTATTTGAATTAAAATCATAAGTACTGAAGAAACATGTTTATCTAAGTCAGGAAATCGTCTGAGATATGCAGAACAAAAGAGTATATAAAATGAGTATAACATTGTTGGCAAGTAAGTGACAATTGTCTACATGAAAATTAAGAATAAGAATAAAAAACCCTAAGAGAAGGGAGAGGGGAATTTATCAGGCTGAGTGGCGGTGAGAATTGGGCAGATGTATTAAGCCTGGAGAAGGCATAAAGAAGTTATAAAGCGGTGATAAGTGCAAGGTGATATCGCACCAGCCAATCAGCTCCAATATGTAAATTGACAGCTACGAGCTGATTGTCTGGTGCGTTATCACCTTGCGCTTATCATTGCTTTATCACTTCTTTATGCCTTCTCCAGGCTTAATACATCTGTCCCAATGTTCTGTGTAGAAACACTAAGATTTCCCAGTTCTGAGGAATGTGCTGGTGGAATTGTACCATACTGTGCATTATCGTTATGTTGGACAATTCCTGGCACCTGACAAAGGCGATGGAACTGGATACACAAATATGTTTCTCAATTGGCAGAGTACAAAGGGCCTAATTCAGATGTGGAAACAAATATCACCGTCACTGAGTTTTTGTATGCAGACGCAGCATCGGCTCAACATCGTGACCCATCAGTCATAGCATTGGACCTCTGAGTAACCCTCAGGTTAATCAGGATGTCCTGCAAATCCACACTGCCTGGGCCACTGGCTTCAGCACATCCAGAAAATTAGGCCGACCTTCCCGTTTTCTGAAAAGCTTCCTGTGATCGCCAAGAAACACCAGCAATCTGTCAATCAGGCTGTGGCTAACAGGGCCCTGCACATGCGCAGTCCTAAAAACTGAATTGTGACCAAATCAGGACTGTGTCCGGTGCTGAATAAGCCCCAAAGTACACATCCGCATGTGATTCATACTTTCTCAGGTTCATTGTTTAGAATAGCTCCACCTCTTCTCTACATCATGAATACATTCATTTTAAAAATGATGATTGAGCCAGTATAACCGGTATGCGTTAAAAATACCACCCGTTGGGATCCTGGAGGTCACAATACCAACGCTTAAATCCCAACGGGGGTACAATGCCGCCGCCGGAATACCGGCGAGGTAGGTGATTCTCCCTCTGTGTGTGTCTGTGACACCCATAGAGGGAGAATAGAACCTGTGGTCAGCGTAGTGAACCACCGTTCCTGCAGCATGGCAAGTGCAGTGAGCCCGCAAAGGGCCTCGATGGGCTCGCCCTGCTGCCGGCATTCTGGTGGACGGGATGCTGCTGTCCGTATAGTGACAGCCGGCATCCCGTATGCCGGGATCACATACCGATCCCGTAGAACCATATCACATAGAACAAAATGGTAAATGATAATGAGCTGCTAACAGTAACTCAAGTAGAAGTTAGCACCAGACTGTACTAGCCTCTGCCAGCCAATTAGGCACACCTGGATCAAGTTAATGTCCCAGACATTCTTTGAATAAAAGACATTGAACCTGATTCAGAGCTGGACGCAATGCTAATGTCTTTCTGTACAGATGAGCGATTATTTGCTACTGCACATGTGCGATAGTCCGGTAATCCCCTATGGTGCATGCATACTACTAAGTGTATGCAGAAACCACAGCTGGCGGTGCAAAGCCATGGGCATTCCTAGGCAGTGACTGGGAGGTGGCCTGAAGTTCGCACAAAAAAATCAGTTGTCACTACATTCACATTAAAAAGCAAATGAAGTGAAACTATAAGACAAGCAAACAGAAAATCCAATAGCAGCACTCATTAAAAACAATTAACTTTAAATGTCATTTAAAAATCACAGATGGAATTTTTTTTTAACCTGGTTGTACATGTCCTTATACTCCTTGATTGTCTATTTGATGATCAAAAACATTCTGACAAGGGTGGCTATTGTCTGACATCATTTTGTTTGTCTTTACCACAGTCCTTTTTTGATGCATATCATCCAAATGAGGCAATGACCAAGCAGTGACCTACTCTGCTGCCTTAACTACTCTATCAATAGACGTACATTCAATTTAGGAGCTATTTCCATCCCACACCAGGACAGAGTGCATTAAAGTACTCTCCAGAACACATGCATAAAAATGTGTTAAAACTATTTATAGGCGAGTTTGTCGCACGCAGCCTATGTAGAAAGGAAAAGTTTGCTGTGTCTTTTCCACCAGCGATGAGAGTTAGATCTTCTGAAATATTTATAGCCAAAATTTAAACTTAAAAAATGTCATCTCATTGGCATGTTAGGTGACTGTCAGAGGATAGTTAGTGAATGCAGCTGCGTTCTCAGACACAGATCCAGAGCCACAGAGGCCATGTTTAGAGGCTTTCTATTAGTAGACACTGCTCCTGCCATAGACTGGTGCAAATGTCTATGGTGTACACTATTGTGTACCAATGGTGGAATGTTCAGAACCACCGTTGGAGTAGCATTGTCCATGGGCATTGAAAAGGGCATCTCAGGGCTTGCACAGTCCAATGCACGCTAGTGCACAAGGAGCAGGCTGAAACCCAAGTGCCTGAGGTCTCCCTCCCTGCCCAGTTATGGCTGAGGCATGGGCTGACTTTACACTTTGCGCTGTTTTTTTTTTTTTTCCAATTAAGCCATGTAATTACATTTACAATACAGTATGTTGTCGGACTGTAAATCAATTGTTCACTAACATTTTTAAATATATCTAGCAAAAGTTAGAATTTATTTACACATATCTTGTTGAGTACTCCCAACGAATAGAACACTCTCCCTTTCATTCTCACCTTTACCTGAGTGTGCCAGGCTTTCTGTCCTTTAACTGTCTGTGCCAGTCTCTCTGCCCATTCTATATCAGAACCAGCTTATCTGATCTTGCTTTGTCTGAGCTTGCCCATATGTGCTAACTTATTTGCCCATACCCTGCCTACACCACTCTCTATGTTCTATATACTGTACTCTATACATAAGTCTAACAATAGTCCAGGGGCGGATGGTCACGCCTGGGGGGACATGGCGTACAATGGGTCCAAAGTACTCCTTTTTGTTATTGAGTTTCAGAAGATATGAGATCCCAAAGAGAGGTTCAGCTTTGGTATCACCCCATCTTGAGACAGGGAAAAAAGAGAGTTATTTGAGGACTAGTGAAATGATTTAAAAACATACAAATGTGAGTGGGTGGGATGCAAATGCTGGCATTACCCTATAGAAGCCTATGGGCTTCTTTCCGCATTTGTGCTGTCAGAGGGATCCAATTGGATCCCTCCCAGCATCACCCTGGCTGCCGCATCACTCCACACATACGCAGAGAAACTCCCGTGTCAGAAACCCAGAAGTCCAGGGACAGGTGGCCATCGCAAAGGACAGCTCTTATCGGGAGAGCTGCCATTTGCAATACTAACCGCATACTAATACAAATACAAATGCCCTTATCAATCGATACATGTTTTTATTACATTGCATTATATTAGTTTAAATAAATTATCTTAGTTGCATCGTGATTATTTATACCAAAATATTTTCTCAGAAATATGGGTGATTGATGCAGGAAAAAAAATTTTTGTCTTCATTTGGATTGACAAGGAAGACATTAGAAAAGGTTGAACTCATTGTTTTGTCTTTTTTTGTTTTTGTTTTTTACTGATGATGTCAGGGGCGGATTGGGAACGAAAAGCGGCCCTGGAAAAATTTGTACTAGTGGCCCCACTTGGGCAGCACCAGAGGTATAAGGTCTAGCCATGGGCCATGGCAGCAGCACCCTCCCCCCAAGACTTTCCAGATAGTGGGGATGTCCAGCATCAAGGGGAAGTTAAAAGGAAATAAAATTAAATATTATGAGCACATTATATGATACACCTTCAGAATTTAGGAAACTATATCATTCTTTAGAAAGATATATTTTCTTGATTATTACACCAACCGTATCCCAATCACTATTCACACAATCTTATATGTCAGCCAAGCAGGCAGACAGAGCATACACTAGATCATCTGCAATCACAGGCTAAGTGGCAAAGTCATTTTCATATATGCAAATTATTTTGCATCTTATTCATTATGTCTATAAAAAGGGCCACATGTCCACAAACAAAACAGGCCCCACGGGTGCGCCGGCCCACCGGGAATCTTCCCTGTAGACCCTATGCCCAATTCACCTCTGGATGATGTTATTACATTAGCTATACCATCCTTGTGCCACTATATGGTAAACAAATAACCATCTCCTGTGCCATATGTATGTGTATTTGTATTTAATAATATAGAAAGTCTGAAATATGAAGCTGAAATATACAGCTGGGATTTGTGTTTAACAGTAGCTGCAGTCAGACCCACACAGTTATATCGCCAGAAATACAGAAGCAGACTGAGTACAGTTCCCTATGATAAGTATTGGCTGCACTTATATTATCATCCCCAGATGTGTCTGCGAAGGGACAAGTCACCCCAAGCAGACTGTGGGATGTAATGCACCAAGACTCAGATGTTCTCACCACAAGAAATTACTCATAATTCCAGACAAGCCTCATCATCAAGCCTGGAGTTCATCTGGAGGATCCTTGACATGTTTATTCAAGTTGTCAGCATGTAAACTGCTGATTGTACGTACAGTTACTTAGTTACCTAGGATGGAAAAATAACATTTGAAAAAGTTCTTAAGTAGAAAATTCAGTAACCACTAAATAACAAGCTTGTCCTGATACTGCCTGGAGAACACCTGCAGATCAAATCATTCTAACAGCAAACATTTCCTGAACACGCTCTTATTGTGTGCTTCGCTGCATGTGGGGATGTAACCGCGATTCCTCGCTTATCAAAACTAACTCATTCACAGAAAACAGAAAGCCAGACTTGCAGCACCGTCTGTGAATGGCAAAGGAACAGTACAGAACAGATTCTGTAGGTAAGGCTGTAATACAGATCACCGTACAACCGCTCAACCAGGGCCGGAGCTTCCACTAGGCAGCTTTAGGCAGCTGCCTAGGGGCGCCAGGACCTGAGGGGGCGGCCTGCTTCAGCTGCCTGAAAAAGGCTGCATGGTCCTACCTTTCCCAGCCGCTGCAATCCCCCAGAACTCGTATGTTACAGTAGCTGCAACTGCTAATCTCCCGTATTGCAGCCTCCAGCTCCACCTGCACTCAGCACAGGCAGTAACTTTGACAGCTCCTGGAGTCCTGGCTGGGGGTGACATGCAGCACTGCTCTTCATTCCATGCTCTTTCACAGACTACTCTGTCCCAACTCTGCACTGCAGCCTGCAGGTAAAATGGCTGCACAATGCATTCTCTGCATTGATACGGAAAGAGGGTGAGAGCAGCAGTGCGGTGAGGGGGGGGGGGGGGGGGGGGGAGATGAGGAGCAGGCATGCACACAGTCTGGGGGATGCGCAGCACCATGCACACAGATGGTGGGGGGGGATAGAACAGCAGACATTTAACAGAGTAGGGGGGATGGGGTGAGAGCAGCATGCCTTTCATCTGAAGGGTGGGTAGGGGGAAGGGGCAGTAGGCAGAAGTTTTGCCTAGGGTGCCGAGAACCCTTGCACCGGCCCTGCGCTCAACAAGACATGATGTCTAACAATCAGGTATACGAGTATTTAACTCAACTAAATTGATTTGAAACAATTTCAGTTCTGTAAGGTAAAAATAACCTCTGCTCTGATTTTCTGTTCTGCAAAGCAGCATAAACCACAATGTTAAGTATGTCATATTATAAAAAGCATTCTACCATGATGTTTCCAGGAACTACCCTGGCTACACATACAGGACGTGATGGTGAGCTAAATGCAAATCATCCATCTCTGCACCCACATTGCGCGCACAGAAATAAATGTGTATACTTGTTAGAATACATAGACATGCGCACGTTTGCAGTGTACTGCCCCCAATCTGTATTCTCACTATGAACTTGCATCTATCCTATACTTGGTGCAAATGATGCACTGGTACAAGGTGTATTGGGTCCAGTATGATATACCGGCAGACGGGATGCCGTCTGTCACTATACCGACAGTGGCATTCCGTCTGCCAGAATCCCGGCAGCAAGTACCCATGCGAGCTTGCTGTGCTCACCACACTCCAGGTCCAGTGGTTCAATTCGCTCGCCACATTTTCTATTCACACTCGGTTGGTGTAGTAGACCCACCGAATGGGCATACTGGGTGGCATGCAGGATTTAGTCAGTTGGTATTTCACTGGTTGTCGGGATTCCAGTGTCGGTCTCCTGAACACTGGAATCCCAACAGTCAGCATTGTAACTGCATCCCGGTGTATTTATTAGAGATGAGCGGGTTCGGTTTCTCTGAATCCGAACCCGCCCGAACTTCATGTTTTTTTTCACGGGTCCGAGCGACTCGGATCTTCCCGCCTTGCTCGGTTAACCCGAGCGCGCCCGAACGTCATCATGACGCTGTCGGATTCTCGCGAGGCTCGGATTCTATCGCGAGACTCGGATTCTATATAAGGAGCCGCGCGTCGCCGCCATTTTCACACGTGCATTGAGATTGATAGGGAGAGGACGTGGCTGGCGTCCTCTCCATTTAGATTAGGGTTGAGAGAGAGAGAGAGAGATTGACCTGAGGCTGTGATACTGTAGAAGAGAGTGCAGAGTTTAGTGACTGACGACCACAGTGACCACCAGACAGTGCAGTTGTTTGTTTTATTTAATATATCCGTTCTCTGCCTGAAAAAAACGATACACACAGTGACTCAGTCACATACCATATCTGTGTGCACTGCTCAGCCCAGTGTGCTGCATCAATGTATATATATATCTGACTGTGCTCAGCTCACACAGCTTATAATTGTGGGGGAGACTGGGGAGCACTGCAGTGCCAGTTATAGGTTATAGCAGGAGCCAGGAGTACATAATATTATATTAAAATTAAACAGTGCACACTTTTGCTGCAGGAGTGCCACTGCCAGTGTGACTAGTGACCAGTGACCTGACCACCAGTATATATAATATTAGTAATATACTATCTCTTTATCAACCAGTCTATATTAGCAGCAGACACAGTACAGTGCGGTAGTTCACGGCTGTGGCTACCTCTGTGTCGGCACTCGGCAGCCCGTCCATAATTGTATATACCACCTAACCGTGGTTTTTTTTTCTTTCTTTATACATACATACTAGTTACGAGTATACTATCTCTTTATCAACCAGTCTATATATTAGCAGCAGACACAGTACAGTGCAGTAGTTCACGGCTGTGGCTACCTCTGTGTCGGCACTCGGCAGCCCGTCCATAATTGTATATACCACCTAACCGTGGTTTTTTTTTCTTTCTTTATACATACATACTAGTTACGAGTATACTATCTCTTTATCAACCAGTCTATATATTAGCAGCAGACACAGTACAGTGCGGTAGTTCACGGCTGTGGCTACCTCTGTGTCGGCACTCGGCAGCCCGTCCATAATTGTATATACCACCTAACCGTGGTTTTTTTTTTCTTTCTTTATACATACATACTAGTTACGAGTATACTATCTCTTTATCAACCAGTCTATATTAGCAGCAGACACAGTACAGTGCGGTAGTTCACGGCTGTGGCTACCTCTGTGTCGGCACTCGGCAGCCCGTCCATAATTGTATATACCACCTAACCGTGGTTTTTTTTTCTTTCTTTATACATACATACTAGTTACGAGTATACTATCTCTTTATCAACCAGTCTATATATTAGCAGCAGACACAGTACAGTGCGGTAGTTCACGGCTGTGGCTACCTCTGTGTCGGCACTCGGCAGCCCGTCCATAATTGTATATACCACCTAACCGTGGTTTTTTTTTCTTTCTTTATACATACATACTAGTTACGAGTATACTATCTCTTTATCAACCAGTCTATATATTAGCAGCAGACACAGTACAGTGCGGTAGTTCACGGCTGTGGCTACCTCTGTGTCGGCACTCGGCAGCCCGTCCATAATTGTATATACCACCTAACCGTGGTTTTTTTTTCTTTCTTTATACATACATACTAGTTACGAGTATACTATCTCTTTATCAACCAGTCTATATATTAGCAGCAGACACAGTACAGTGCGGTAGTTCACGGCTGTGGCTACCTCTGTGTCGGCACTCGGCAGCCCGTCCATAATTGTATATACCACCTAACCGTGGTTTTTTTTTCTTTCTTTATAGTCATACTAGTTACGAGTATACTATCTCTTTATCAACCAGTCTATATTAGCAGCAGACACAGTACAGTGCGGTAGTTCACGGCTGTGGCTACCTCTGTGTCGGCACTCGGCAGCCCGTCCATAATTGTATATACCACCTAACCGTGGTTTTTTTTTCTTTCTTTATAGTCATACTAGTTACGAGTATACTATCTCTTTATCAACCAGTCTATATTAGCAGCAGACACAGTACAGTGCGGTAGTTCACGGCTGTGGCTACCTCTGTGTCGGCACTCGGCAGCCCGTCCATAATTGTATATACCACCTAACCGTGGTTTTTTTTTCTTTCTTTATAGTCATACTAGTTACGAGTATACTATCTCTTTATCAACCAGTCTATATTAGCAGCAGACACAGTACAGTGCGGTAGTTCACGGCTGTGGCTACCTCTGTGTCGGCACTCGGCAGCCCGTCCATAATTGTATATACCACCTAACCGTGGTTTTTTTTTCTTTCTTTATAGTCATACTAGTTACGAGTATACTATCTCTTTATCAACCAGTCTATATATTAGCAGCAGACACAGTACAGTGCGGTAGTTCACGGCTGTGGCTACCTCTGTGTCGGCACTCGGCAGCCCGTCCATAATTGTATATACCACCTAACCGTGGTTTTTTTTTCTTTCTTTATACATACATACTAGTTACGAGTATACTATCTCTTTATCAACCAGTCTATATATTAGCAGCAGACACAGTACAGTGCGGTAGTTCACGGCTGTGGCTACCTCTGTGTCGGCACTCGGCAGGCAGTCCGTCCATAATTGTATACCACCTAACCGTGGTTTTTTTTTCTTTCTTCTTTATACATACATAGTTACATAGACATCTCTTTATCAACCAGTCTATATTAGCAGCAGACACAGTACAGTACGGTAGTTCACGGCTGTGGCTACCTCTGTGTCTGCACTCGGCAGGCAGTCCATAATTGTATACTAGTATCCATCTCCATTGTTTACCTGAGGTGCCTTTTAGTTGTGCCTATTAAAATATGGAGAACAAAAATGTTGAGGTTCCAAAATTAGGGAAAGATCAAGATCCACTTCCACCTCGTGCTGAAGCTGCTGCCACTAGTCATGGCCGAGACGATGAAATGCCAGCAACGTCGTCTGCCAAGGCCGATGCCCAATGTCATAGTACAGAGCATGTCAAATCCAAAACACCAAATATCAGAAAAAAAAGGACTCCAAAACCTAAAATAAAATTGTCGGAGGAGAAGCGTAAACTTGCCAATATGCCATTTACAACACGGAGTGGCAAGGAACGGCTGAGGCCCTGGCCTATGTTCATGGCTAGTGGTTCAGCTTCACATGAGGATGGAAGCACTCAGCCTCTCGCTAGAAAAATGAAAAGACTCAAGCTGGCAAAAGCAGCACAGCAAAGAACTGTGCATTCTTCGAAATCCCAAATCCACAAGGAGAGTCCAATTGTGTCGGTTGCGATGCCTGACCTTCCCAACACTGGACGTGAAGAGCATGCGCCTTCCACCATTTGCACGCCCCCTGCAAGTGCTGGAAGGAGCACCCGCAGTCCAGTTCCTGATAGTCAGATTGAAGATGTCAGTGTTGAAGTACACCAGGATGAGGAGGATATGGGTGTTGCTGGCGCTGGGGAGGAAATTGACCAGGAGGATTCTGATGGTGAGGTGGTTTGTTTAAGTCAGGCACCCGGGGAGACACCTGTTGTCCATGGGAGGAATATGGCCGTTGACATGCCAGGTGAAAATACCAAAAAAATCAGCTCTTCGGTGTGGAGGTATTTCACCAGAAATGCGGACAACAGGTGTCAAGCCGTGTGTTCCCTTTGTCAAGCTGTAATAAGTAGGGGTAAGGACGTTAACCACCTCGGAACATCCTCCCTTATGCGTCACCTGCAGCGCATTCATAATAAGTCAGTGACAAGTTCAAAAACTTTGAGTGACAGCGGAAGCAGTCCACTGACCAGTAAATCCCTTCCTCTTGTAACCAAGCTCACGCAAACCACCCCACCAACTCCCTCAGTGTCAATTTCCTCCTTCCCCAGGAATGCCAATAGTCCTGCAGGCCATGTCACTGGCAATTCTGACGAGTCCTCTCCTGCCTGGGATTCCTCCGATGCATCCTTGCGTGTAACGCCTACTGCTGCTGGCGCTGCTGTTGTTGCCGCTGGGAGTCGATGGTCATCCCAGAGGGGAAGTCGTAAGCCCACTTGTACTACTTCCAGTAAGCAATTGACTGTTCAACAGTCCTTTGCGAGGAAGATGAAATATCACAGCAGTCATCCTACTGCAAAGCGGATAACTGAGGCCTTGGCATCCTGGGTGGTGAGAAACGTGGTTCCGGTATCCATCATTACTGCAGAGCCAACTAGAGACTTGTTGGAGGTACTGTGTCCCCGGTACCAAATACCATCTAGGTTCCATTTCTCTAGGCAGGCGATACCGAAAATGTACACAGACCTCAGAAAAAGAGTCACCAGTGTCCTAAAAAATGCAGCTGTACCCAATGTCCACTTAACCACGGACATGTGGACAAGTGGAGCAGGGCAGGGTCAGGACTATATGACTGTGACAGCCCACTGGGTAGATGTATGGACTCCCGCCGCAAGAACAGCAGCGGCGGCACCAGTAGCAGCATCTCGCAAACGCCAACTCTTTCCTAGGCAGGCTACGCTTTGTATCACCGGTTTCCAGAATACGCACACAGCTGAAAACCTCTTACGGCAACTGAGGAAGATCATCGCGGAATGGCTTACCCCAATTGGACTCTCCTGTGGATTTGTGTCATCGGACAACGCCAGCAATATTGTGTGTGCATTAAATATGGGCAAATTCCAGCACGTCCCATGTTTTGCACATACCTTGAATTTGGTGGTGCAGAATTTTTTAAAAAACGACAGGGGCGTGCAAGAGATGCTGTCGGTGGCCAGAAGAATTGCGGGACACTTTCGGCGTACAGGCACCACGTACAGAAGACTGGAGCACCACCAAAAACTACTGAACCTGCCCTGCCATCATCTGAAGCAAGAAGTGGTAACGAGGTGGAATTCAACCCTCTATATGCTTCAGAGGTTGGAGGAGCAGCAAAAGGCCATTCAAGCCTATACAATTGAGCACGATATAGTAGGTGGAATGCACCTGTCTCAAGCGCAGTGGAGAATGATTTCAACGTTGTGCAAGGTTCTGATGCCCTTTGAACTTGCCACACGTGAAGTCAGTTCAGACACTGCCAGCCTGAGTCAGGTCATTCCCCTCATCAGGCTTTTGCAGAAGAAGCTGGAGACATTGAAGGAGGAGCTAACACGGAGCGATTCCGCTAGGCATGTGGGACTTGTGGATGGAGCCCTTAATTCGCTTAACAAGGATTCACGGGTGGTCAATCTGTTGAAATCAGAGCACTACATTTTGGCCACCGTGCTCGATCCTAGATTTAAAGCCTACCTTGGATCTCTCTTTCCGGCAGACACAAGTCTGCTGGGGTTGAAAGACCTGCTGGTGACAAAATTGTCAAGTCAAGCGGAACGCGACCTGTCAACATCTCCTCCTTCACATTCTCCCGCAACTGGGGGTGCGAGGAAAAGGCTCAGAATTCCGAGCCCACCCGCTGGCGGTGATGCAGGGCAGTCTGGAGCGACTGCTGATGCTGACATCTGGTCCGGACTGAAGGACCTGACAACGATTACGGACATGTCGTCTACTGTCACTGCATATGATTCTCTCAACATTGATAGAATGGTGGAGGATTATATGAGTGACCGCATCCAAGTAGGCACGTCACACAGTCCGTACTTATACTGGCAGGAAAAAGAGGCAATTTGGAGGCCCTTGCACAAACTGGCTTTATTCTACCTAAGTTGCCCTCCCACAAGTGTGTACTCCGAAAGAGTGTTTAGTGCCGCCGCTCACCTTGTCAGCAATCGGCGTACGAGGTTACATCCAGAAAATGTGGAGAAGATGATGTTCATTAAAATGAATTATAATCAATTCCTCCGCTGAGACATTGACCAGCAGCAATTGCCTCCACAAAGTACACAGGGAGCTGAGATGGTGGATTCCAGTGGGGACGAATTGATAATCTGTGAGGAGGGGGATGTACACGGTGATATATCGGAGGGTGATGATGAGGTGGACATCTTGCCTCTGTAGAGCCAGTTTGTGCAAGGAGAGATTAATTGCTTCTTTTTTGGGGGGGGTCCAAACCAACCCGTCATATCAGTCACAGTCGTGTGGCAGACCCTGTCACTGAAATGATGGGTTGGTTAAAGTGTGCATGTCCTGTTTTGTTTATACAACATAAGGGTGGGTGGGAGGGCCCAAGGACAATTCCATCTTGCACCTCTTTTTTCTTTTCTTTTTCTTTGCATCATGTGCTGATTGGGGAGGGTTTTTTGGAAGGGACATCCTGCGTGACACTGCAGTGCCACTCCTAAATGGGCCCGGTGTTTGTGTCGGCCACTAGGGTCGCTAATCTTACTCACACAGTCAGCTACCTCATTGCGCCTCTTTTTTTCTTTGCGTCATGTGCTGTTTGGGGAGGGTTTTTTGGAAGGGACATCCTGCGTGACACTGCAGTGCCACTCCTAGATGGGCCCGGTGTTTGTGTCGGCCACTAGGGTCGCTAATCTTACTCACACAGCTACCTCATTGCGCCTCTTTTTTTCTTTGCGTCATGTGCTGTTTGGGGAGGGTTTTTTGGAAGGGACATCCTGCGTGACACTGCAGTGCCACTCCTAGATGGGCCCGGTGTTTGTGTCGGCCACTAGGGTCGCTAATCTTACTCACACAGCTACCTCATTGCGCCTCTTTTTTTCTTTGCGTCATGTGCTGTTTGGGGAGGGTTTTTTGGAAGGGCCATCCTGCGTGACACTGCAGTGCCACTCCTAGATGGGCCCGGTGTTTGTGTCGGCCACTAGGGTCGCTAATCTTACTCACACAGATACCTCATTGCGCCTCTTTTTTTCTTTGCGTCATGTGCTGTTTGGGGAGGGTTTTTTGGAAGGGACATCCTGCGTGACACTGCAGTGCCACTCCTAGATGGGCCCGGTGTTTGTGTCGGCCACTAGGGTCGCTTATCTTACTCACACAGCGACCTCGGTGCAAATTTTAGGACTAAAAATAATATTGTGAGGTGTGAGGTATTCAGAATAGACTGAAAATGAGTGTAAATTATGGTTTTTGAGGTTAATAATACTTTGGGATCAAAATGACCCCCAAATTCTATGATTTAAGCTGTTTTTTAGTGTTTTTTGAAAAAAACACCCGAATCCAAAACACACCCGAATCCGACAAAAAAAATTCGGTGAGGTTTTGCCAAAACGCGTTCGAACCCAAAACACGGCCGCGGAACCGAACCCAAAACCAAAACACAAAACCCGAAAAATTTCAGGCGCTCATCTCTAGTATTTATGCTTATATGTAACTCTGCATGGCCTGCAATGGCATCGCCTCTCTTTCTCGCTCTCTCTCTGAACTTTGTCTACATGAGAGTGCTGTCTTTAAGCCAATCATGGTTCGCAGACTGGCAGCCAATCAGGCGTGGAAGGAGCATTTTAAATTTGGCGCCAGCTGCAAGCCACTCATGGCTTGCGGATCGGCCACCGATAAAACTGCCCCAGCACTAATGCTGGCCGTAGGATCCAGACACCTGTGTCCAGGAAGTCTGCATCTGACGACGCAGACCATGAACCTGTCACATCTTCAAGACCGGGGCGACACGTCTTGAAGAACGGTGCAGGGTGCCGTCCACGCTCCATCCTCCAAATGCAGCATGTCAATCATGCTGCAGCTGACAGGTGGCTTTGAGCGATATCGCAAGACCCTTTCGGCACATGCGCAGTATGGGTATTGTGCCTGCGGAGACCCGCATCCATTATATTTACATACAAATATGAATTGGGCCCACTGTGTAAGATTACAGGCAAAACTGCATCTACAGTATAGTGCAGCCAGACCTAATATGCTATAATTATACAAGATGTGTGCATTTTCTGATAAGTGTATATAGCACCTGGTGCAGGGTTTTGTGTATCACATCTGTAAGAGACTGCCTTGAGTGGAATGAGGGCACCTGCATGGTCAGAACATGTCTTCAGTAAGGGTCTTTAGGCTATATATGTAATGCCATGCTACCATTAGGCAGCTTTAAGGGCCCTATACACTACAGCGACATGTCGGACCCTCATGTCGCATACGATTTCACTTGAACCACCCGGTAGCTTCCCAAGCAGCAGGATCGCATACGATACATTGTATGCGGTCCTTTTGCATATGATCTATCGTATGCGATCCCAGCCATGCCTGCGGGATCCGAGATATCACGAGTGCAGTACTAACGACCTAGGGGCTCCGATCTGATGCTCACGCGAACGCGCATCGGATTGGATCGGATGTAAAACACATCCGATTTGCCACTTTCCATCCGATTTATCGGCCCAAAAGGTCAAAATCGTTCTAGTGTATGGGGATCTTTAGGCAGCTGCGCAGTGCGCCGGGATCTGGAAAAGAAGTAGCGCCAATGAGTCTGCATATCACAAAATTAACGATGTCTCTGGAAGAGACAATCTTTACTTAATGCAAGTGATGGCTATGGAACTTTTCAGGGCAGTAGGCTGAAGTTTTGCCTAGGGTGCCAAGAAACCTTGCACTGGCCCTGCATGCTATGCATACAGTAAGTGCTGATTTACAGATACGGATTGCACAATGTATGTCAGTAATGTATTGTCTCAATAATCTGGTGCAGTAGTATCTAATTATTGCAGTTTCTAAGGGATGTACAGTAGTTATGTGACCGACTGTCACAATATCTCCCCCTGTATCCCGAAGCCTCAAAATACTGATGCAATAAACTAGTAAAATGGGCTCATACATAATTTCATAGTGATTGACATACTACACCATACATTTGCATATCACAAAAGAATATATGGGGATGTATTCAGTGTAAACAAAGTGTGTATTATTCTACTCTGAAGGCTCTCCATACAGTATCACCTATATATGGGGAAAAACATACAATTATTACACAAAGAACCACAATAGGTATTTTTCTCTTGTCTTTTTAAGAAATAGTTTTGTTGACTCTCATGGAGGTGCTGTAAATAAATATTACTTAGTCAATGAGAATGCATATATAAATGTTTATTCATTACTGTCCTGAAAGAAGAGTCAGGGCCGATAGACATCACCTGCTGCTAGGTGGGCCAGTCTAGTGAGGCCAGCAGTGCCTCGTCTGGACCTCTGTAGGATCCCTGCGTTCAAATAAGTTAGCCAAGTCAGTAAGCTTAGATTTATTCATTTTTTTGTCATGTTGCTGGCTTAAAAGATGTGGATTGCAGAGGGTGTTGCAGGAGAGGCGATCAGAATGAAGAGATATGAAGAAATAAGTAGGCCAATTTGGAATAAGCAAGAATGTCCTATTAGGTCCTAAAGAGGTGTGTATTGCTGCCTATATGTGGTTGAAGTTAAGTGGTAGAAACTCATATTAACCAGCATTAAGAAGCTAGGGAGAACTGAACTTGGTGCTTCCACAAAACAACAAATGTATACATTGGCGTAGCTAGAACCTTGTGGGTCCCATGGTAACATTTGAAGCAGATCCCAATGCTTCTAGAGAGACACCTCTCCCAACAGCACACCACCGGAAATTTTTATAACACTGACTACTGGATAAAGTAACCCATGCATGCATACACTCCTGGAATATCCAGTAAAATAGGCAAGTCTCACGAGTGAAACAGGCTGTCCGGGTGGCTTGATGACAAGATTCATGCTGAATTACATAATTATGGCCCTGTCCACACTTTAGAACATTAGTAACCATGGCATTGTATAGCATGGGTTGTGCCCACTGGCGTATTTATAATGGGTGCAGTGTATGCAGGGGGGCCCACACCGCACAGCCTGCACCCATTATTTCTAATACACTCCGGAGTCCCACGGTGTGGCAGCAGCGCTGCAGGAATAACTGTGAAAATGGTGCGGCGCAATTATCCCGGTGTTTCATGCATGTGCACTAGGAAAATCACTGGGAAAATGGTCACTGCGCCATTTTCCCGGAGATCTGCGTATGCGCTGCAGGCTCTGGTACAGCGCTAGGATCCCTAGCGCCCCTAGCGCCCAGAGCTCTACAGTTTTGCCGGCTGGAGAGAAGGGGGCCCAGACGAGCCCTGAACCTCACACCTCCAGGAGGGGACAGCCAGAAAGCAGCAACCATTTACTAACCCATTTTTATGCTGTCTGCTATATATGTATACTAACCACAATACATTCAGTTTCCCTACGTATTTGATCTCTCTACGTATTTTATGAAATTAAGTGGAACACACACACACACACACACACACACACACACGAAACATAAGTTACAGAATATATTTACTTATATTAAAATAAATAATTTTGAAAAATGTTTAAATATTACACAAACATTTTTTTTTCTAAAGAACACATCTCCCCCCCCCCCCCCCTTCCAAATGATTTAGTTTATTGTTAGCGATAGCATTGTTATTGGTGACAGTGAGGGGGTTATAGAATAAGTCCCTTGTTTTAGAACGCTACATTTAGTGTGCCAATGAATTTAAAACTTAGATCTAAGTGCCACTTTAAATTTAGTGGGGAACTCTGAACCTATTACTATTATTATTAATCATTTACTAAAGGACAATGGGGGAGATGTACTAAGCAGTGAAAAGAGTGGAGAAGTGAGCCAGTAGAGAAGTTGCTCATGGCAACCAGTCAGCATTGAAGTAACATTTCCAATTTGCATATTATAAAATTATGAAGAGCAACTGATTGGTTGCCATGGGCAACTTCTCCACTGGCTCACTTCTCCACTCTTTTCACTGCTTAGTACATCTCCTCCAATGTGTTTACCTGCCATTTTGAGGTTCAATTATGCTGAACATGGTCTTGTCTCCTTTAGTCCATGCTACTTCAGATCAGCAGCTGGGGATGCCATCCCAGGGATAGAGATGGGGAGAGGAGGTCAGAGAAGCACATGGGGAAAGGGGGCCAAAAGCACACATTGGGAGGGGGCCAGAGGCACATATGGGGAGGGGAGATCATAGGCACACATATGTGTAGGTAGCGGCCACTTCTGGTGAGGTGGGTCAGAAGCACACTTGTGGAGTCAGGGGGCAAAGACACTCATGGGAAAGTATGATTTATGGAGCAGGTGAAGGAGGAGAATTAAGGAGAGTTAGTGGCGGGTACACATGTGAAGGATGACCTCCGGAAGAGAGAGTCTTCAGTGCAGACTGTAGTCTTGTATGAGAGGAGGGACGGGGGAGTTGCTGCTAGTCAGTCTGAGGGGACGTGCAGTGCTGATGATATATGCAGCAAACTGCTTCCTATTAGCAGGCTGAAGTGTAGCCCTGCCCCCAGAGTGACATAGTAAAAGTCAGGAGTGAGAGGGCTGTCTGTGATTGGCAAGTTCCCATAAGGCCAGCGCTGTATTGTACAGCCAACACTATGTTAAGTTCGTTTAACTTACAGGAAGAAAAGCACTATTTTAATACAGAAATGTTCAGGCTGCTGCAACCTCTAAGCGTGTGTGTGTTTAACCTCTATGAAATGCGCACACATTGCGTAAGCACGCCGTCACGCTATAAGCACAAAGTAGCTACAGGTGCGTCCGAATACACTTTAACCCCTAACAGGAAAGGAGTGCGACACCAATTGTATATGTTATGTTGTGGTCCAATGCAGCAACAAATATTTACTTAAAAGGGGGTTCACAGAGAAATACAACAATACAAGAGAAAAGGCTACAACCAATGGATACATACGTTTGTTCGCCTACGCTACCCGGTTCCGGTCCTCAGTCAATCTGGAAAGATGACCTTCAGAGTGTCAAAGTCAGAAAAATATCACGATGCACACTACCATATTTGCACCTCATACAGGTCCGCGCTGCGCATGCGTGCGCTCTCCCGTGCGTGCGCATACTCGCTGTTGCGGGCACCCGCAGGCGCACGGTATGTGCATTTACGGTAGAGTTTATGTGTTCGTAGCGTGCGACTCAATCGTTACATATTTTCACTTTATAATGTATTTTGTAGATCACGGTCCCTTTGATAGATTCTGAAAGTTTAGTTAATGTAGCATGTTCATGGACAGAGAGCTCCCTCTTTGTCTGATACAAAGGGTCAGACAGGGATTATACAGTGGTGTTTAGTATCCATCGGAAGAGTATTTAATTAGCAATATTCCGGTGTTGGTTTGAAGCGAATTAATCGCTCGTGCGAATAGTTATGGACATAAGAAGTTTATGTCCATTTACTATTATTTGCACTTACTTATCCATGCGGCGGGAAACCTAGTTTCCCACCCACCTGAGCAGTTGGAAATTGTCACAGCCCACCTGTATGAATCAACCTATGACCTTTTGTTATAATGCGAAGACGAATTCCTGTGTCCAATGAACAATGAGATTGTAGGGACCATTGAATTGTATTGTGTGTGGGGCATAAATAGACAAGCCGATCACATCCAGCTCTCTCTTCAACGGTTCTCATTGCTGAAAATCGGGAGCTGGATGTCCAGAGGCGCATGCGATCGTTCCCCTTTGTGCGTAAGTTTTTCTCCGCAATCATATTGTCTTCCTTGTTATTCTGAGCCATATCTCTCTATCTCTCTCTCTCTCTCTCTCTCTCTCTCTTCTCCTCTTTCCCTCTCGTATTCCCTTAAACGTAATAGTATTGTATTTCCTGTGTAGTTATCTGGTTAGTTAGTCTATGTTATATTGTAGTGTATGACTTGTACTGTATTATTCTTTTTGCAAGTATAACATTCATATAAGGCGTTAGACCCTAAGCCCGGTAGTTGTGTATTTCTTATAGTGTTAAGTATTCTCAGAGCGTCGGTGACGCTCGAACAGCTTTAAAGTTAATAAGGTTACACTGTGTTGCATCTACACCCTATCTCTACACTAAGGTTTTACTGCATATTACATTGTTTATGGTTTAGATATAAAGGTTTAAACATTGTGAGCGTCTGCGCCGCTGGTGATCTCCTCGTGGTCCCGAGCGTCCGCTACGCTATAGCGAACCATTACGTTAGTCAGCAGCCAATAGCGTGCCTGCCTGTGATCTCTTGGCCGTGAGCGAACGTGACGCTTGAGCGTCTCGACCACGGCTAAGCGATTGTTACGCAACGTGCGTACCCTTACGGTACTCCATACGTCAATAGCGTACAGTGTTCTTAGACCTCTTAAAGGGTTTTAAATAAGATAAATATTTAGCTTTATCAATTGGCGGCTCGTCCTGTCCTTCACATATCTCTGCTAGGTAATTCCAGCAGACATTATCCATCAGCAAAGGGCGGGAGATCATATTCCTCGTAGTGCTGTCTGGATAAGCGTCTGCTTCGCTTAGTAAAGGGTGCTGAGGGAATCCGGAACCGGAGGTAAGAACAACACGCTAGTGTCTTTTAAAACTGTTTATTTCTATCTTGCGTACGCACACACGCATATCTGCATTTCTTTATTCGTGTATTTTCATATATCACTCTCCTGTTTGCCATTTTATAATTGATAAAACGTGCTAAGAGAGATTTGTCGCTATTTCATAGTTAAAGTGTAAAGGTAATGCATTAAGGGATAAATTGTAAAGCGCACACGCAACTCTACCTAAAGGTACAAGGAGAGATTGGTGTGGTGCTCGGTAGATGATCGAGGATCATCTACATTGATAAACGTGTTAGTTGTGTTACGGTGGACATTGGCTTTGTGTACACGTGTCTCTAACAAAGGGCTGAGACTCGCGTACGCAAAGGCCGACGCACGCAGCGTAAATTACGCAACGGAGCGTCTGGGTACGCCCACGTAACTCAAGTCACACGATAGTGTTGATTTTTAACAGGCGATAAATAGCGCAACAGGCGATAAATAGCGCAAAACGCGATAAATAGCGCAAATCTATTTTAATATCCGAAATTTAAATTAACAGATCCTTCTCCAAATTTACAACACATCTGGTCTAAAGAAAAATTTCTGCGCAGAAATAGAAATAGAAACAAAAGAGTACATGTGATGAGTGAGTGTTTTGTATATATAAGTTTATACAATTTTCAAGGTTGAACCACAAGAAGTCGAGTTCTCGCAGAGGTACATGCATGTAAGTGTCGTACATGGTGGCTAGGGAGGCATCCCTTGTTAAATATAAAATTTGAGCAGTAGAGTATAGCAGACCAGGAGGTCATACTGTAGCACAGACCAGGAGGTCCAGAACAGACCAGGAGGTCCAGGTACAGCAGACAAAGAAGTCCGCTATAGATAGAGATAAGTAGCACAACCCAGGGGGTTGGTGCAGAACCCATATAGGCCAATAAAGCTCTGGCTGAAGGAATTCGCAGCCGAAATTTTCGATTCCACTGGTCGCTCTGCACATAAGATTAGTTGCTTATGTGCTGAACGATTGTACCGCACGTAATTGTGTGCATTAGTTAGTCTGACCAGTACCATTTGTGTACGAAACCGGTCATAAACACTATTTGTACATTCTGACGTGATTTGTGTAATTTTTTATTTTCTGAAGGGAAGTTCGCTGGTCACTCAGGAATTATCCAACAACCAACAGTTACTGGAAAGGGTTAATGCTCTGCGGATCACACTCACATGTTCCAGTAAACGAAGGTTCATAGGGGCCCTGGGTCGAGTACGCCAGCGCTAAGGCAGTGTGTAGGTCGTATTGGTCGGCGTGGGCGAGTGAGTGGGGTACTCGGTAAACCGCCACCGTCAGCCTATCGTGAACATTTTGGTTTTTGTAAGGGTTCGCTGAAGACCCTGATTGAAGGTCAGAGGTGGTGAAAGCAACACCTGCAAGTTATGGGGGCCAATTGTTCAGGAAGGGGGCGATCAACCTCGGTTCGGGTTGATTCAGTGAACCGACCAGTCGGGTCGGCAAGGTACGTAATGTGTGAAAAATATGGTTCACACACAGAGGTTTTATGTGATGAATGGGAAAGAATGACAATGCATGACGGGGAGAAATTCCCAAGAGTAGGTAGCTTTAGCCCAGAAGTGTTACTAAATTTAAGGAGGAGGATATGTCTCATTAAATCAACAAAGAGACGAATCCAACATTATGATTATTTGCAGTTATGGCAACAGGAGGGTGAAATACAGAGAGGATTGGCTCTGGCGGCGGGATCTAATCCTATCAAGAAATTGATAGCCACGGCCCCGCCGCCACCATACATATCAGGAGAGAAATTGGTTGCGGAGAATGACGCACTAGGGTGTAACAAACAAACACTTAGCAACTGTGTAAATGTTAATAAGTTAACCAATGCAAGTATTAACCCGTGCAAGTTGTACCCTGTTTTGAACTTTCCCCAGGAGTGTGATCAAGAGGACGAATCGGCAACAATATCAGCGCTCTCTCTAGCAGCCACCATATCAGAAACTACAGTAGGCACGGCTCCACCCCCGAGATTAGTAACAAAGGCCCCTAGTGGAGGGATAGGTGAGGTCGTATCTACGGGTAAGTACGGCACCATACACTATGCTGAAACTATTTCACCACAGGCTGTAGAATCTACACAGAATGATGTTGTTAGACTTAATCCTGTTAGGGTAATAGCAGTGCCAAATGGGAAAACGGACACTTCAGGAGTCACTCCTGTTAGGAACATTGCCATGTACAGCCCGTTTTCCCGAATGGAATTAAGGACCATAGTGTCTGAATTCCCTGACCCCAGAAAAGACTTAGTTGCTAGCCAAAAATACATCAGAGACCTAGGGAACACTTTAGAGCCCAATAACAAAGACTGGCAGATGTTGCTGAGGGCATGTTTACCCTCCAATGTCGACGCAGCTCAATTTTTAGCTGACTGTGGATTGGATCAGGATGTACCTCTTACAGATGTGTACAACAAAGATAATGTAAAAAGGATAAGTTTACAGTTAAAGGAGTATTTCCCAGCCGTAGTTAAATGGAACAAGATATTCTCCATTAAACAAAAGGAGTCAGAAACAGCTGCAGAATATTTTCACAGGGCATTATTAGAAATGGCAAAATACACAGGCATAGAGGACATTAAAACAAACATAAACCATCGAGAAGTAGCAGTATCTGTACTAATGGATGGTTTAAAAGAGGCATTAAAGACCAGGGTACAGACCACGCAACCATGTTGGCGAGGTCTGTCGGTGGCTACTTTGAGAGAGGCTGCTATTGATCACGACCGGAATATCACCAAACACAGGGAACAACAAGGTGATAAATTAATGGCCGTAAGTATACAGGCCCTGACCACAAGGCAGCCTTTGTATAAATCACCAAACCCTGTGGGTAAGTCAAATGTGGTAACTTGTTTTTCTTGTCATAGACAGGGACACATGGCACGAGATTGTAGAGTGAAAATTTCACAAAACTCATATCAACCCCCTAGACAACGACACGAGACACGACATTGGGAGCAGGGTCCGCAGAAACGGAGTTATGAGCCACATGCAGGGGAAACAAAAAGATACCCCTCGAACAGAGACTGGCAAGCCTCTGGTAGTTCCCATTTAACCCCTTCACAAGTAGTTGCTGCCAGCGGGATTCAGGGAGGTCACCATACCCAATAGGGGTGTGGCCATACCTGTAATCTGCAGCCAGTGAGGTTGATTGCATATCTTGGAAGTGAACCTGAAATTGCAATTAATGTAGCTGGTAAAACATTAAACTTTCTTGTAGATACGGGGGCGGCCAAATCAGTGATAAATTCGACAGTGGGCATGAGAACCACTGGTAAGACAATTCCAGCCATGGGAGTAACAGGAGTAGTCCAGCACTACCCTGTTAGCAAACCAGCCGAGATTACAATAGGGCCTTTACATACCAAGCATTCCTTTTTGCTGGCTGCATCGGCACTGACTAATCTCCTGGGAAGAGACTTATTGTGTAAAATGGGGTGCGTCATTTATTGTACTCCTGAAGGTGTATTCTTGGACATACCTGAGAATCACGCTCAGGAAGTGCGAGACATGTTAGACTCCCCATCAAAATTAATGTCACATACCATTATGACAAATAGGACTCCATCCCAAGTAGAAGAAATGACATCCCAGATACCAGAGTCACTTTGGACTAAAGATGGACAGGACACTGGATTAATGGCAAACGTAGCTCCGGTAGTTGTACAAGTAAAAGATGGTAGGATAGCTCCAAAAATCCCACAGTACCCTCTGAAGCCAGAGGTGGAGTTAGGAGTTTATCCCGTAATAGAGCGCTTGCTACAACAGGGCATTCTGGTAAGAACATCCAGCACTGCCAATAGTCCCATCTTCCCTGTGAAAAAGAGTGGGGGGAGGGGTTACAGGCTAGTGCAGGATCTAAGGGGGATTAACAAAATAGTTGAGAGTCAGTTCCCCGTAGTGCCAAATCCAGCTGTCATCCTTATGCAAATCCCTCCCACTGCTAAATTTTTCACTGTTATTGACCTCTGCTCCGCCTTCTTCTCGGTACCTCTGCACCCTGACAGCCAATATTTATTTGCATTCACATACAGAGGAGTCCAATACACATGGACTCGATTACCACAAGGTTTCATAGACAGTCCAAGTATATTTTCACAGGCTTTGCATGATTGTTTACAGTCTTTCCAACCAGGGAGTGGATCAGTATTGATACAGTACGTGGATGATTTACTACTGTGTTCAGATTCATTGGAAGCCTCCCTGAAGGATACGAAACAGCTCCTGTTTCATCTTTCAGACACAGGACACAAGGTTTCCAAAGACAAGTTGCAATTATGCCAAACTAAAGTAAAATATTTGGGACACTGTCTAACACAAGGACTGAGACACCTGACCGCTGATAGAATTCAAGCAATTAGAGACATGACTCTGCCACAAACCCAGCAACAGATCAGAACGTTTTTAGGAATGTGTGGGTATTGCCGTAACTGGATCCCAGGATTTTCCATTCTAGCGTTACCTTTGCAGGAGATGGTCTCCTCAAACAATAGGGATATGTGTACAGAATGAGCAAGATGCTTTATTGAGAAGTTTGATGGCGCTCCTGTTCAAATCTCTGCTGCCTTTCCCTTATACCTTGGATCTATCCCAGATGATCCAAAAAGCTAAAATGTGAAGTGAAAGGAAATGGTGAGGGGAATTGGCGCTGAGAAAATGTTAGGAATCAATACTTATCTAAAGATCGTGATGGATCGGATCTGTGGATGCTTTTCTTATTCTTCTTAGGTTTTCCTTGTTCTAATGTTCTTCCGATGGGTTTATCAGCATGGAAAAACATAAAAATAACTGGTGGTTAACCACTGATGTGTGGAAATATTCGGAAAAAGCTTTTTCAAGAGACGGGATCTATTTTCTCCATAGACAATATGTGTAATGGTGGATATACACCTTCGAGTGAGCCTTGACAAAGAGTAACCCACTCGAAACGCGTTGGCTGAGGACTATTGCCTGCTGGACACTGCCCCACCCGCGCTGGGGGAAAGAGTTCCTATTCGTATTGAAGGAAGACAAAGAAACCTTGATGAGCATAGCACTACAATAACATCCGTGAGTACTGGTACGAATCCATGTTTTATAAAGATACCTTGATGAGAGGATAGCACACTATATTAGTGTAAGTAAGGTACGCACAATAAGGAATTCATTCCGCTACTCCGACATACACATCATCAGGATTGGGATCCCAATATGGGAAATAAGGTCCCCACCTAAAAAGATACCTTGATAGGCTTGTCACTACATTTGCTCTGTGTAAGTGGAGGTATATCCACCATTACACATATTGTCTATGGAGAAAATAGATCCCGTCTCTTGAAAAAGCTTTTTCCGAATATTTCCACACATCAGTGGTTAACCACCAGTTATTTTTATGTTTTTCCATGCTGATAAACCCATCGGAAGAACATTAGAACAAGGAAAACCTAAGAAGAATAAGAAAAGCATCCACAGATCCGATCCATCACGATCTTTAGATAAGTATTGATTCCTAACATTTTCTCAGCGCCAATTCCCCTCACCATTTCCTTTCACGTCTCCTCAAACAAGCCTGATCGGATTTCGCATACAGACGAGTCCGAAATGGCATTTGAGAGACTTAAACAGTGCCTAACGCAGGCACCAGCATTAGGTATGCCAGACTATGGGAAACCCTTTGAGCTGTACGGAACAGAAAGTGCTGGTTGCGCGGCAGGCGTCCTAACCCAAAAGCACGGTGATGCCAGCAGGCCAGTAGCATACTACAGCGCTCAACTAGATACGGTAGCGCGATCCCTCCCCACATGCTTGCGAAGCGTTGCTGCGATAGCATTGCTAGTAACAAAAAGCGAAGATGTAGTGCTAGGTCACAACCTCACAATTCATACACCACATGCAGTGTCAGCCTTGTTAAATTCTGCCCAAACCAGGCACGTCTCATCAGCGCGGTTTACAAGATGGGAATTGGCACTAATGGCCCCCGTAAACATCACCATAAGGAGATGCAGCGCATTAAATCCTGCAACATATCTCCCAGGTGTGCCTGGACAGGCACAAAGGGTGGAGGATGAGAGTGGTGGGGAAGGAGGATTTAATACAAAGGAGGACACACATGATTGTATGGAATATTTGACCCAAAATTTCACCGCAAGGCCTGACATCAGTGACAACCCACTGGAAGATGTAGATCTAACCTTCTACACGGATGGTAGTTGTCACAGACAGTCAGACTCTGGAGACTTGTGTACTGGATACGCAGTCGTAGATGACCAAGACACCATAGAAGCAGAACCGCTAGGCCCACCTCACTCAGCCCAGGTTGCTGAACTGGTCGCCCTAACCAGAGCATGTGAATTGGCAAAGGGCAAATCAGCCAATATCTACACCGATTCTAGATACGCATTCGGGGTGGTCCATGATTTCGGAGCCCTATGGCGCCTCAGAAATTTCATGACGGCAGCTGGTACACCGGTAGCGCATGCAGCTCACATTAAAAGGCTTCTAACAGCGATACAGGAACCCGACAGAGTGGCTGTTATCAAGTGTAAAGCACACACATATAGCCAGGACCCAGTATCACTTGGTAACAGCCGAGCAGACGAAGCAGCTAAGTTAGCAGCTGGTACCCCCAGACAAACAGACACCACACAATTGATGGTATTTAATACCATCAACACACAGAAGTTGTGTGAAATGCAAAATTTGGGTTCCACACAGGAAAAGGCAGTCTGGAAGGCAAAGGGATATGGCCAGGAGTCCTCAGGACTCTGGACGGATGGACAAGGTAAACCAGTGGCCCCCAGAGCATATCTTCCATGTTTAGCCGAGGCAGCACACGGGCTGACTCATCTGGGCAAGGAGGGAATGTGCAAGTTGGTAAGAGCATATTGGTGCGCCCCAGGATTTTCATCTCATGCGAGTAAGAGAGCAATGTCATGCCTTACCTGTTTGAGAAAGAACATCGGAAAGGCAATACCAACAGAACCATCTCATATCCCACCTGCAGGCGGCCCTTTCCAGGTAATACAGATTGACTTCATTCAATTACCCCCTTGTCGAAATTTGAAATATGTACTTGTTTGTATAGATGTTTTTTCAAATTGGGTCGAAGCATTTCCTGCGGCCACAAATACCGCTATGTTTACTGCTAAGAAAATTGTGCAGGAATTTGTATGTAGATATGGTATCCCTAGAATAATCGAAAGTGATAGGGGTACCCATTTTACAGGTGATGTCTTTCCAGGAATGTGTAAGTTGATGGGAATTGATAGCAAGCTGCACACTCCATACCGTCCACAGGCGAGTGCGAAGGTGGAAAGAGTGAACAGCACTATTAAAAATAAACTGAGCAAAGTTATGGCAGAGACAGGATTGACATGGCCAGAAGCTTTACCCATTGTACTGTACAGCATCAGAACCACTCCCAGGTCCCCTCTTAATCTGTCTCCCTTTGAAATTTTGTTTGGTCGACAACCGCATGTTATGATTGACCCTCAGGATGATTTGAAGTGTAACAATGAAGTGACTGTAAAGTACCTGGTTAACATGAGTAAACAGCTAAGGAATCAAAATGATAATTTGAAGTTGGTGATTCCTGATTTACCAGATAGTAATTGTCATGACATTGAACCTGGGGATTATGTAATGATACGGAATTTTCTACGCTCAGGTTGCCTTATTGACAGATGGGAAGGACCATACCAAGTCTTATTGACTAGCACTACAGCATTGAAGGTTGCCGAGAGAGAGACTTGGGTTCATTCGTCCCACTGTAAGAAGGTTGCTGATCCAGAGAGGTCCCGTGATAAGGAACAGACGGTAGAGGAAGTTGTATCACTGGAGTGTCTGTTCCAGGAGGACTGGGGCGGCACCGGAGCATTGAAAATCACAAGATCGAAAGCAGTTGTCGATTCCCTGTTCCCTTTTATTGTTTTTCTCCACTTCCCATCCCCTCTCCCTCAATTATTTTTTCCCCTTCTCATTCTTCTCCGTTTCCTCCTATAAGATGGACTTGCCCCAAGAGACTGTGATCCGGATTTTCCTGTTGACCATGATGTTGACCAGAGCAGTCTGTTCCGGCGAGAGTACCATGGAGGTCGAGAGAGGTTCTGGAATGGGTTCTGATGACAAAGATGGAGGCGTAGTTTTCCAAGAACAACTTAATCTAAAGTAAAGGCGAGTATCAGAAAACGATCCGATAGCATTGACAATAGAAGGAATTGTGAAGGATTGTTAGCTGAAGAAAACTGTATCTGTAGGCTCTGTGACAATGTAGTTGAGGATGGGTGCATTAAGAAATGCCAATCCAGTTTTAATATCCACATGGACCAGCATCCATTGAGTGACTATCACTCCTTAGTGGGTAGTGTGTTAAATCAAACAGATTGTTGGGTATGCTCTCAAGTACCTCAAGGTCATAGCAAATCAGGGCTAGTACCATTTCCTTTAACGGTAGGGGAGGTACTTGAGCTAAAGGGTGGGAGACCGGTGGACAGGAGGTTTAATATCTCCAGTCCTCCTAGTTTGAAGCTCCACCAATATCATGTGGATAGATCCCTAATATGTTTTAACATTTCCAATCCCCGAAAGCCGGGAAATTGGGAAGTGTCATGGAGTAACCAAACCATGACCTTTTCATATAGAGCAGATAGAATGCCTACAGATACAGAGCTTATACGCCACATAGCCAGTAGAGAAAAATCTTTCCGATATAGGTATACCCTAGGAAGTAAGATTACGAGAATTGGAGAGGTATCACCAGGATACTGTGCACATATCGTACAAACTGATACGTGTACTAGACAGATGGGAGAATTAGGGGTAGGAGATTTCACCTGGAGGATGTGTAATATGGTTATGTCCTACTCCGTCCCATATGTTCTCCCCGATGATGCATATTTCATATGCGGGAGGAAGGCGTATAAGTGGCTTGCCCCAAACTCTGAAGGATTGTGTTATATTGGAAAAGTACTGCCTGAAGTAATGACTGTATCACATGCCAAAATGAAAGATATACACCGTGTTGCCCAAGCTCCTTATACTCATACTCATTACGAGCACGTAGTTAAACGGCACCTGATAGAAAGAACAGAGCATCCGGCCTCTGATCTGATCCATGAATCCACCGGGATTCAGTTTCTAATCGCGTTAGATTTCACTCGCACCGCCAGAGGAGTGTTGAATTATAAATACATATCTGCGCTCGCAAATTTGTTAGACAATATCACAGAAATGTATGATGACACGTTTAGGTATACTGGAAGAGAACTTCAAGCTTATAAAACAGAACTGGTCCAGCATAGAATGGTTCTTAATTATCTCACAGCAGTGACAGGTGGATATTGTGTCACACTGGCAACGCAGTACGACGTGAAATGCTGCACATATATAACGAATAGTACCGAGGACCCGGTCGAGGTCATAGACCAAAAGATGGACGATATTCTCCAACTGAAGTGGGAATTTCGCAGGAGACACAATCTCACTCTTGCTGCTGTGGGTAATGAGCTGACTGGTTGGGTGTCATGGTTGAACCCGCGAAATTGGTTCTCTGGTTTAGGAGAATGGGCTCAAGGAGTCATAATGGATGTTGGGAAGTTTCTTCTATGTATCTTAGGTGTTGTCATATCCATTGGCTTGATATTTAGATGCGGTCAGGCTTTAATGAAGTGCAAACGTAGTACCAGGGTAATGAGTCTAAGGAGTGAGGAAATTGTAATTACAATGGATTTGATTTATGACCCAACGGTAGAAACAATGATGTGATGAAAATGCGATTATACGGTCCGTTTCTTTCACCTGTTTTTCCGTTTTCTCCAAGGTAAAAAGACCCACTTGGACGAGGAATTTGATGATCCTGTATACAGACAACTGATGGATTAAAGAAGAAGTTTTGACAACCTAATACACAGATATTTGATGAACTATGCCATAGACCCCCAGTTTCCCTAGAAATTTTAAAATTACGCTAGCCCAACACTTTTGTAAGTCTATGGACATTGACAAAGCTTTTTGCTTGCACCTTTTGGGCAAAAGCACAAAGAAGACGGCATTCAACAGACACCGAACAAGACTTCAACCGACAAATGTTCATTAACCTGACATAGAATACCACTGCATTTACCATAAGTGTTCTTTTTCTTCATCTCTACAACCTTCAGGTAATGACACACATAGTCGATAGGGAATACAGGCACAGATATCAGCAATCACATATTCCCCCATTCATGTATCATCAACTAAAATGTGCTCCCCCATTTTGTTGCAACCAAAATCCGAAAAGAGCTCGGTAAAGTTTGACAGCCCATCCACAGACCCGCACCGCGGGATAAGAAGGAATTCAAATGTATACTTCGCAATACCTCGAAGCTTGATGTACAACACGTACGGCACGATGATACATGACCCCCCAAACATGGATTCATACACACATGCTTCTACTATCTCACTAGGTCATACCCTCTTCACACCTTCTCCTCTCTCCCCCCTTACCCAACCATGGAAATGTATTAACCCCTGACATATATTTTTCTCGTTTTGAAATGTTTTAGGAACTGGCAGTTATTGTTGACTGCCAAAGGGTGGACTGTCAAAGTCAGAAAAATATCACGATGCACACTACCATATTTGCACCTCATACAGGTCCGCGCTGCGCATGCGTGCGCTCTCCCGTGCGTGCGCATACTCGCTGTTGCGGGCACTCGCTGTTGCGGGCACCCGCAGGCGCACGGTATGTGCATTTACGGTAGAGTTTATGTGTTCGTAGCGTGCGACTCAATCGTTACATATTTTCACTTTATAATGTATTTTGTAGATCACGGTCCCTTTGATAGATTCTGAAAGTTTAGTTAATGTAGCATGTTCATGGACAGAGAGCTCCCTCTTTGTCTGATACAAAGGGTCAGACAGGGATTATACAGTGGTGTTTAGTATCCATCGGAAGAGTATTTAATTAGCAATATTCCGGTGTTGGTTTGAAGCGAATTAATCGCTCGTGCGAATAGTTATGGACATAAGAAGTTTATGTCCATTTACTATTATTTGCACTTACTTATCCATGCGGCGGGAAACCTAGTTTCCCACCCACCTGAGCAGTTGGAAATTGTCACAGCCCACCTGTATGAATCAACCTATGACCTTTTGTTATAATGCGAAGACGAATTCCTGTGTCCAATGAACAATGAGATTGTAGGGACCATTGAATTGTATTGTGTGTGGGGCATAAATAGACAAGCCGATCACATCCAGCTCTCTCTTCAACGGTTCTCATTGCTGAAAATCGGGAGCTGGATGTCCAGAGGCGCATGCGATCGTTCCCCTTTATGCGTAAGTTTTTCTCCGCAATCATATTGTCTTCCTTGTTATTCTGAGCCATATCTCTCTATCTCTCTCTCTCTCTCTCTCTCTTCTCCTCTTTCCCTCTCGTATTCCCTTAAACGTAATAGTATTGTATTTCCTGTGTAGTTATCTGGTTAGTTAGTCTATGTTATATTGTAGTGTATGACTTGTACTGTATTATTCTTTTTGCAAGTATAACATTCATATAAGGCGTTAGACCCTAAGCCCGGTAGTTGTGTATTTCTTATAGTGTTAAGTATTCTCAGAGCGTCGGTGACGCTCGAACAGCTTTAAAGTTAATAAGGTTACACTGTGTTGCATCTACACCCTATCTCTACTCTAAGGTTTTACTGCATATTACATTGTTTATGGTTTAGATATAAAGGTTTAAACATTGTGAGCGTCTGCGCCGCTGGTGATCTCCTCGTGGTCCCGAGCGTCCCCCACGCTATAGCGAACCATTACGTTAGTCAGCAGCCAATAGCGTGCCTGCCTGTGATCTCTTGGCCGTGAGCGAACGTGACGCTTGAGCGTCTCGACCACGGCTAAGCGATTGTTACGCAACGTGCGTACCCTTACGGTACTCCATACGTCAATAGCGTACAGTGTTCTTAGACCTCTTAAAGGGTTTTAAATAAGATAAATATTTAGCTTTATCAAGAGGATAGACTGAGGCCGGCCAGGAGGCTTGGTTTTTATACAATGGTCCAAAGCATGAAACAAAGGAAACTGTAATCTCTTCATCCATAGGTCAAAGATCTGGTCATTTACTGTATGTGAGGGGTCATAGGTTGGTTTGAACAGGTGGGCGATGCTTAGTCCAGGTGTACTTGCAGATATCTTCCACTGGGTTCCCGCCGAATATCAGGAGTACAGTACATACAGTGAGATATGAATATTGTATTCCTGCGCATAACTATGCGCAGGAGCATGCGATTATCTGCAAACTGCAATCGGAATATTGCCCTTGAATTACTGTACATGTGGATACCAAACACTATGTTCTGACCTATTTCTGTCCCCTCACATCCTGTAAAGTTGAATATCTCTATTGTTCCATTTCTAAAGCAAATGTAACTTGTTGGTGTGGTGTGTGTGGGCTATGTGTAAATTATGCACTATGTGGATGAAATGTCAGTTATGTCTTTGTGGCTTTTCCATGCCAATGCGTATGCTACCGTATATACTCATACCACGTGCTAATACGCAGGACTTCATGAGCCAATGTACGCAGCGTGCGGGTATGCGCACGCACGGCAGAACAAGAGCACGCACGGAGGCCACTCTGTGTGGTGTTTGTACTTGATGCATGTGGGTATAATATTTGCGACTTCGACAGCTACTACTCTCAGTCTGTAATGCCCCCTGAGGTGAGCTGAGTGCAAGACAGTAGGCCACGTGGGAGAAATGACCAAAGAGAAGGGAAATGAACAATAGTATAGCAATATCTTGGAGGGAAGGATGATACATGAGTATGGAAAGGGGAGGGGGGGGGGGGGTGTCCAAAAGAAAGGATTCCTAGATATCACTTGGGATAACCTTTGGTTGGAAAACAGCGATGTGATGAACAAAGAAACAATATTAAGCGTTCTATTTATAAAAGTAGTTAAGTGCTACATATGGTATGCAGTTAAGTTGCCGGCAGTCGGGATCCCGGCGGTCACGATACTGACGCCGGGATCACGATACTGACGCCGGGATCCCATCCGCTGACAATGCAGACAGCTGGAATCCCGGCTAACAGGTCTATTCCTACTTGTGGGTGTCCCACAAGGGCACTCTTTGCGCTTGCCACGCTGCCGGCATACCGACGATCGGGATGCCATTGTCGGTATATTGACAGCCAGCATCCCGATCGTCGGTAACCCATACTGATCCCCTAGATATAAGTTAAAACTGCTAAATATCTTCTTACCTGGGCAGATGAGAGAGGGGGACAGAGATGATACAAAGATGGACTATGGGGACAGACATGAGACAAGACAGATGGGCGGAGGAGGCACAATAAATAGCAACCTGGTAAATGATGGATCCAAAATACTAGTTATGTTATTTTTTATACAGATGGCTAGATATTTCAGGGAATACTTAGAACTAATGATGCCTAATTACAATGTTTACATAATTGAGATACACTCATTTTGTCATAATTAAAGACTACTGCAGTTATGCGTGTTTGGAATCTTGTTTCTTAATTACACTAAAGATTACTATGACAAGCTATTATTTTTATTTGAAGCTTTGCATAATGACCTTTCTGAGGTAGGCACCTATAAATACTTTTTCTGCTAGAAGCACACAGAATACCAGGCAGAGGATTTGTTCATGAGGTAATTTAATACCACATTTGTCTTTTTACTGTCTAGCATTCTTCAAAGGCAAAGTACATAGTTTGAGGGGACTGTTGGACATGTCTGGCTGCTGACTGCAGGAATCCTCCAGCAAATGATGAACAATGTGAGTCACTTGCTTGTACCTCATGTCTTTGTGTAAGCTGATCACAACTGTGTATGTTATATCTTATAGTGACCACTTATTCCTTATTATTCGGAAAGAATGTGTGCTTTATATTACCTCCTTTCAGCTGGATCTCCTATGAACATTTTTGCCCTTTGCAGTTTACTTGCAAGGTAAATGGATCATTTATCTTCAGTACACTGCTTAACATTTCATCCTCCCCTATATATATATATATATATATATATATACGACGACAGAAAGAGGCGGCACTCAGAGACTTAGAAACAGTGCAAAACTTGTATTAGGTGCGATCTACGTTTCGGGGACCAACTCCCCTTCGTCAGGATGTTTCTAAGTCTCTGAGTGCCGCCTCTTTCTGTCGTCGTGGGTAATCTGGGGTGACCCCCCAGGGGAGGGCACCTGAGCAAGTCGGTCCTACGGGATTTCTGGAGTGCCGGAGCATTTTTTGTTGTTATATATATATATATATATATATTTCCATCTGACCGGCACTCAGCTATACATAGACATCCACCCCGGTGCCATCCGTGGTTGTGAACCGCAAATATGTAAGTTGATTGGCGGCATTCCATCAAATAAAAAATAATTTCGGGTTAGCGTAAGTTTAAGTAAATCAAGAAAAAATTGTAAATCTGGACCTGTGTATAGTGTACTTGTGGACAAAAGATCTTTGGCAGCCTCTACACCCCTCCCATGTGGGATATTGGTGTAGAGGCTCACCACATTTAAAATACAAGATTATTGATCAACAACCAGAATCCATTAGAGGAGGCAATAGAGATAAGCTGTTATTACAACGGGAAGCGAGGTGGATACACTTCTTAAACACCCAGGCTCCAGCGGGACTGAATGAACAGCTATCTTTAAATTGCTTCCTGTAAATAGGGAACAGCGTAACTTTCATAGTTTATTATTAAATGGTCAATTCAGTTTTTGAGATGTGTTATAGTGGAGGATATTATGAATGAGGACCTAACAGGTTTAACAGTCCACTGATGTATTAAATAACTATGCATTGATAATGGAGTACATATATTGGTGAATTATATTCCAGTAATCAAGTTTGTTCAAACAGAAATAATATGCATTGTTATGGTTTTGATCCATTTGGTATGAAGGGGTATGTTGATTTCACTTATGTTGGTGTTATATGTTTTTGTTGTGGTCTCCTAGGTAACCATTGCACGGCAGTGACGAGGAGCGTAACACATGAGGAGAACGTGATGACGGAATTCACCCCCGACTGCAAGCCGGGCCGGGAATGTCAGAGGGTGAGAGGTCAGGTGACCGGAGCAGAAGGGGTGTGTGGATTCTGACTCAGAGCGGAACATGCAGTACGTCATCCAACCCCGCCGGTGCAGTGCAGCTGGGAACGATTGGCACGAGGTGAGGAGGGGGGGTATAAATGTTTGTATAGTGTATTGTATTCATTTGGTCTGACGAAAGCTAAATACAGCTGAAACGTTACTGGTGATTCAGGGCGCAGTCTCTGTTATTATTTGTCCTTGTGAAAATTCCCCAGGAGTGCCGCCGATCAACTTACATATATATATATATATATATATATATATATATATTCCTGAAGATGGTTTGAATAGATGGAAACTCAGAAGCAGTTTGTAGTGCTTGAATATGTGACTGTTAGTGTCGCCAATCTTGGAATTGTACATGATTGGTGGCAGATTTCTCTGGAATTCTCTACCTCTCTACAAAACTTCAAACAGGCTCTCAAGACACACTTCTTCACCAAACCCAGCCTAATCCTAAACCTGTCTACCCCACCTGTGTCACCCCTGCCTGTCTGCACCTAACGATCAGGGCCCTCCAACCTCATGTGCCTTTCCTTCACTTACTTAAACCATTTTCGATGGCACCAAATCCCGCGTTTTTTTGCCACCCTGATACTTATGTAAGTATTGTCTGCTGATGTAGCTATGTTCATGTTCCCTGTACTTGTCCTATGTCTTCAAATGTAAGTCACTGTTCCCTGTATTCTAATTGGGTGTTGCAGATCACTTGTGGCGCCATATAAAGGATGATAATAATAATAATATAATTTCTCATACGTCCTAGAGGATGCTGGGGATGCTTCAAGAACCATGGGGTATAGACGAGATCCGCAGGAGACATGGGCACTTTAAGACTTTGAATGGGTGTGAACTGGCTCCTCCCTCTATGCCCCTCCTCCAGATTCCAGTTTAGATTCTTTGCCCATGACTGGTCACACACAGGCAGAGCCGGCCATAGGCATAGGCAAACTAGGCAATTGCATAGGGCATTTGATATGCCTAGGGGCATCAGCAGCTTCTGCTGATTAAAATGATATGCGGCATGCCTATATTCTGTGTGTAGCATCTCTTATACAGGTACAGCCACAGTCTCACACAATATATAGGCATGCTGCATATCATTTTAATCAGCAGAATCTGCTTGTGCATCCTAGCTACATAGCAATGCAAATAAGATGGATTTTCATAAAAAAGGTGCTCGACGTTAGCGTTGAGGCAAGATTTATGAGGACACATCTGTATCCAAGCAGAGGCAGAGGTCACAGTGTTAGTGGAAGTGTGAGTGTTGTGTCCATGTGAGTGGGTTGGTTGTGCAGTAGTGTTCGGAATATGTGTAAGGAGCATTATGTGCGTCATGTAAAAATGCATTAATAATGTGCAACATATGTGTAAGGGGCACTATGTGTGTCATTATGTGTATAAGGGCATTAATAATGTGCGGCATATGTGTAACGGTACTACTGTATGTGTGTCATTATGTGTATAGGGGCACTAGTAATGTGCAGCAAATGTGTAGGGGGCACTATGTGTGTCATTATGTGTATAAGGGCATTAATAATGTGCTGCATATATGTAAGAGACATTGGGGTATATGCAATTGCGGTCGAATTCCCGAAATTGTCGAATTTCGGGTCATTTTCGCCCAAAAAAAAAATTCGCCTATGCAATTCAGTGCTTTCCGACCAAAAAACGGACTTTCAAAATTCGACTTTTTGAAATTCGAATTTTTGCAAATTCGACTTTTCTGCAATGAAACAAGTGCTGCAATTCGGCAAAAGCATATTCAATTCAAGTTTGGAAATTCGACAGCAGTGCTTTTAGACAGCAAATTCGTCATTTTCAATCCGCCACACTTTGGAGGGTGAAAACAATAAAAAAAAATTTAAACATGTTTTTTTTGGTGTTTTTTTTTTTTTAGGAATAGCATATCTATTTATATTAGAAGGGATTAGGTATTTTTTTTTTTTTTTTTTGGAGGCACAAATATTATTTATATATTTTTTAAAATATTATTTTTTTTTTTATTTTTTTTTATTGCTGGAACGGTAAAATCCTTAAAAAAAATGGCGTGGGGTCCCCCCTCCAAAGCATAACCAGCCTCGGGCTCTTCGAGCTGGTCCTGGTTCTAAAAATGCAGGGGGAAAAATTGACAGGGGATCCCCCGTATTTTTAAAAACAGCACCGGGCTCTGCGCCTGGTGCTGGTGCCAAAAATACGGGGGACAAAACGAGTAGGGGTCCCCCGTATTTTTCACACCAGCATCGGGCTCCACTAGCTGGACAGATAATGCCACAGCCGGGGGTCACTTTTATGCCGTGCCCTGCGGCCGTGGCATTAAATATCCAACTAGTCACCCCTGGGCGGGGTACCCTGGGGGAGTGGGGACCCCTTCAATCAAGGGGTCCCCCCCCCAGCCACCCAAGGGCCAGGGGTGAAGCCTGAGGCTGTCCCCCCCCATCCAATGGGCTGCGGATGGGGGGGCTGATAGCCTTTTGTGATAATGAAAAGAATATTGTTTTTTCCAGCAGTACTACAAGTCCCAGCAAGCCTCCCCCGCAAGCTGGTACTTGGAGAACCACAAGTACCAGCATGCGGGAGAAAAACGGGCCCGCTGGTACCTGTAGTACTACTGGGGAAAAAATACCCAAATAAAAACAGTACACACACACCGTGACAGTAAAACTTTATTTCATACGTCGACACACACATACTTACCTATGTTCACACGCCGACATCGGTCCTCTTCTCCATGTAGAATCCACGGATACCTGAAAATAAAAGATCAATATACTCACCTCAGCCATGGTCCAGAGATACATCCACGTACTTGGCAAAAAAAGAAAACGAACACACGGGCCACCGGACTGAAAGGGGTCCCATGCTGACACATGAGACCCCTTTCCACGAATGAGACCTGTCAGTGACAGCTGTCACACAAAGGTCTCTAAAGCCAATCAGGAAGCGCAACTTCGTTGCGCTCACCTGATTGGCTGTGCGCTGTCTGAACTCAGACAGCGCATCGCACAGCCCCGTCCATTATATTCAATGGTAGGAACTTAGCGGCTAGCGGTGAGGTCACCCGCCGGTCAGCGGCTGACCGCGGGTAACCCCACCGCTGACGGCAAAGTTCCCACCATTGAAACTAATGGAGCGGCTTTGCGATGCGCTGTCACAGCACAGACAGCGCACAGCCAATCAGGTGAGCGCCACGGAAGTAGCGCTTCCTGATTGGCTGAAGGGACTTCAGTGACAGGAGTCACGTGATGTCCCGGCATTCGGGAGAAAGGGGTCTGATGTGAAAGTATGGGACCCCTTTCAGTCCGGCATGGAGCGGGTGTTCGGTTTGTTTTTTTAACAAGTACGTGGATTTATATCTGGACGTGGATGTACCTCTGGACGCTGGTAGGTGAGTATAATTTTTTCACAGGTACCCTCGGATCGTCGGAGACCGTGGCAGTCGGCGTGTCAACATAGGTAAGTATGTGTGTGTTGGTAGTGTGTAATAAAGTTTTACTATCAAGGTGTCTGTGTACTGTTTTTATTTGGGTATTTTTTTTCCAGTAGTACTACAGGTACCAGCGGGCCCGTTTTTCTCCCGCATGCTGGTACTTGTGGTTCTCCAAGTACCAGCTTGCGGGGGAGGCTTGCTGGGACTTGTAGTACTACTGGAAAAAACAATATCTTTTTATTATCACAAAAGGCTATCAGCCCCCCCATCCGCAGCCCATTGGATGGGGGGGACAGCCTCGGGCTTCACCCCTGGCCCTTGGGTGGCTGGGGGGGGGACCCCTTGATTGTAGGGGTCCCCACTCCCCCAGGGTACCCCGGCCAGGGGTGACTAGTTGGGTAGTTAATGCCACGGCCGCAGGGCACGGCATAAAAGTGACCCCCGGCTGTGGCATTATCTGTCCAGCTAGTGGAGCCCGATGCTGGTGTTAAAAATACGGGGGACCCCTACTCTTTTTGGCCCCCGTATTTTTGGCACCAGCACCAGGCGCAGAGCCCGGTGCTGGTTTTAAAAATACGGGGGATCCCTGCCCAATTTTCCCCCGCATTTTTAGAACCAGGACCAGCTCGAAGAGCCCGAGGCTGGTTATGCTTTGGAGGGGGGACCCCACGCCATTTTTCCCCCCGGGTTTTTCCCGTTTTTTAAAATCGCGGCAAAATCTGCCAAATCGGCCGATTTTCGCCCGCGGGTCTGTCGAATCCGTTTTTCATTGAATATGGTGAATTCCGGCAGCCACCTGCCGGAATTCACCTGTCGAATTGAGTCGAATTAAAAAACGGCGAAAAATTGCCGCGATTCGCCGTGAATTGCATATACCCCATTATGTGTAAAAGGGCATTAATAAAGGTTGTCATAATGTGTAAGGTGCATTATGTTTATAAGGACATTAATAATGTGTAAGAGGCATTACTGTGTGGAATTATGTGTATTAATGCATTACTAATGTGTGGCATTATGTGTATAAGGTGCTCTACTATGTGGCGTCGCGTATAGAAAGGGCACTACTGTGTCGTCTAGTATGACTAAAGAGCAATAGGGTGTGGTGCAATTTGAATAAGGAGTAATTCAGTGTGATGTAATGTGAATAAGGGGCTCTACTGTGAGGAGTAATGTTTATAAGGTAAAGTAATACTACTGTGGACTGTGGGATGTAATATGAATTATGGACACTATTGCATGATCAAATGTGAATAAATTTGCTGTACTGTGTGGCATAATTGGAATTGGGGGTACTATTGTGTGGCCATGCCCCTTGCCAGCAAAAACACACCCCTTTTTGGGCTGTGCGCCAAATGTGCGAACTGTTCCTATTTAAAATATAGGGGATACAAACACCAAAATAAGGACTGCTATGGGTGAGGAAGGATGGTGCTGGGAAAGAGGTGCAAGGTCAGAGGCGGAACCAGTGGTGGTGCTAGGGGGCACCAGCCAAAATCTTGCATAGGGCATCATATTGGTTAGGGCCGGCTCTGCACACAGGGGAGCTCTACTGAGCTTCTCTGAAAAGACTTTATGTTAGGTTTATTATTTTCAGGGAGCACTGCTGGCAACAGGCTCCCTGCATCGTGGGACTGAGGGGAGAGAAGCAGTCCTACCTCTGTGAGTTTCAAGGCTCTGCTTCTTAGGCTACTGGACACCATTAGCTCCAGAGGGTCTGATCGCTAGGTACGCCTAGATGCTCGTTCCCGGAGCCGCGCCGTCACCCCCTTTGCAGAGCCAGAAGTCAGAAGCAGGGTGAGTAGAAGAAGATCAGAAGACTTCAGTGACGGCAGAAGATTTCAGTGACGGCTTTTGAGGTACCGCGCAGCGGGCGCGCTGCGCGCCATGCTCCCACATACAAAACGGCACTGCAGGGTGCAGGGCGCAGGGGGGGGGGGGGGGCGCCCTGGGCAGCATAAAAACCTCAATAGCAACTGGCATAAGAGTATACAGTGCCTGGGCACTAAATACAGACCCCCGCCAGTATAAATATATATAAAATAAGTGGGACTGAAGCGCGCCATTAGGGGGGCGTGGCTTATCCCTCACAGCTCTAACCAGCACCATTTTCTTCTCACAGAGATGCTGGTCCTTCCAAAACACTGCTGTATAGATCAGAGTGAAAAACGAGGGGGGGCACAGTTGTTTGGTGCAATATAAGTTAAAAATAAAAGCACACTATATCATGCGGTGTAAATGAGCTGGTAAACTCCTTATGTGTTTCCATGACAGAATGTACTGGGGTCTATAACTTATAGCCAGTGTAATGTCGGTAGGTGTTTGGTACACGTGTGTCGGCATATCTGAGGCTGAGTGCTCTGCCACAAAGGGAATGACTATGTAGGCGCTGTCGACTCCTAATAGTACTTGGTACATGTAAATCAATGTCAACATGTCAGTAGATATATATTTTTCCAGAGAGAAAACTATATGGGAGACACAGACGTGGGGGGTGACCCCGTTGGTACCAACAATATCTGACTGGGTGGATATTGACATGATAATGTGATATCAGAAAGAGCTATACCTATATGTATATGTATGTATAGTAAGGTTACATTGGTCTGTGGCACGATCACGGACGCGATAATATTTATGGAGGGAGTCATATTCATAGAATTGATTTCTCTCAGACCCCTCGGGATTGCAAAAATGTTATTTTGCCCAGTTACTACTCCCTGAGATCGACTCGAATAATGTTTTTTTTTATGTCGACCATAATGTTTCCTGATCAGATCCACAAAATCGGCATTCAGTACCGGTTCATACACATTGGAACGTATTGATGTCACTAGGGACCCTGTTGTTCCTGACAAAAGGATATATGTATACGTATTAGAGATATATATATATAGATATATGTGTGTATAGGTGCATTTGAAGGTATATTTATGTGTGTATATATATATATATATATATATATTTATAATGAATGCTGAGGTAAAGTTATTCCTTCTCATGGATAGAAGAAAGTGAAAGTCACCCCTGTTCTGCACGGGGCTCTGTCACAAAGGATCGTATGCAGGAAGATATGTGATACTCTAATTATGTGTCCGCATGTACGTTGATTATACTAGCATTACATGCGCATGGAGGAGTAGTTGTATGCAGGGTACTCCTGAAGTTGAGTCATTTCTATATCATTGCAGCATACTGCCGTGCGACTACAAAAGATATAGGACTCTTGGGTACGCGGGCCACTTCCATGGCGGTCTCGACTAGGAAGACGTTGTGGATTCACCAATGTGTACTCCGAGAAGTACTGGAGTATCTTCCCTATGAAGGTGAAACCTGGTTTTGGGATGGGTTTGTTAAGTTGATCTCGGCAGATACCACTGGTAAGTCTACCTTCTTGAGCTATGTTCCCTCACAACAGTTGGTGACGCATTTTTGTAGGATGCAGTCATTTAGACGGGATGGATACGGTTTTTCGCCTTCTTTGCAGGTAGAGGAAGGTGAAAAGGTAAGAGGTCAGCAGCCTTTTCAAGTTCGCAGAAGTAGAAATCATCCACGGTTTCTACCACATCCACCGCATGTCGCTGGGTCTATCTTGCGGGAGCCCACACCAGTGGGACCACGTCTAATACTCTTCAGTCAGTCCTGGAATGGACATGGACCAGTGAGTTAAAAATAGAGTCCCAAGGGGGACATCCTGGAGTTTCCAGACGATTCCCCTCACTGATTTTTCAAATAGATCTTACCGATTCTCCTCTGGATGGGGAGGTAGTATGCGACGCCATACAGAAGTTGGGTCAGGATCAGGACATTGCACTGCTGTCCCGGTCACACAAAAAAAAAGAGCTGTTATTCAAGCTTTTTTGTGCTTCTGAGCTAGGACGGCCCGGTCAGAACAATCCCAAAAATTTCTACTTAAGAAGTTGAATACAAGATGGAATCTCTCAGGGCAGGGATCTCCAATCTGTAAAAGGAGAAAGAGGGTCTAAGTACGGTTTCTTCCGCATTAGGCTTACCTGGGTTTGCTATTCAGGATTGTCATTGCCAATTCACTGGAGTGATGGCAGTATGATGGTTTTCCTTCAATAGTAAAAGCCATTATTATTCTGTACTGGGACGCTCTCCTGACTACGGCGAGGTCAAGAAACAAGTGGTGCAAATCGTTGTTTTCTCTCTGACAGTTCTTCAACACAGTGGTTGGCTCCCGAACTTGCCAGAATCACTGTTGATCCCAACGACGAGGATGTCGGAGTTGGGAATAAGGTAGGATACAGAACTGTTGAGAGTTTGTTTCTTCCAGTGGAAAGAGCTCTGAGGATCCAGAGTCGGATCAGATTTGCAACAGTGTAATTCCATCAATACGTTCCATTGAAGAAGAAGATGGTTGCGGCCTACGAGGCCATTCGGTGAGCAGGTTAAATGCCAGAGTCTTTTTAGCGGGACCAGTTGAACATGTGGTCCGGGTCTCACCTGCACATGCACCGGAAAATAATCCTATTTTCCAGGACCAGAATATCTCTCCTGTGGTGGCTGCACAGTTCTCACCTCCTAGAGGGACGATGGTTCGGGATCCAGGATTGGATCCTGGTGTCCATGGATGCAAGTCTCAGGGGAACAGTCTTTCAAGGGGATGAATTTCCAGGGAAAACGGTCAAGCCGGGAAGCTTGTCTGCAATAAACATTCTGGAATTAAGGGCTATTTACAACGGCCTTCTGCAAGCGGAACATCTTCTTCGCGATCTGCCCGTCTTAATTCAGTCGGACAATTTAACAGCAGTGGCGTAAGTAAACCGCTAGGGCGGAACGAAGAGCGAAGCGGCAATGGCAGAAGCCACAAAAGTTTTCCGCTGGGCGGTAAGGCATGTAAACGCTCTGTTAGCGGTCTTCATTCCGGGTGTAGACAACTGGGAAACAGACTTCCTCAGCAGACACAATCTCCATCCAGGAGAGTGGGGTCTTCATCAAGAAGTTTTCACAAAAGTGACAAGTCTTTGGGGAATTCCTCAAATAGACATGATGGCGTCTCGCCTCAACAAGAAACTTCAGAGATATGGTTCCAGGTCGAGGGACCCTCAAGCAATAGCGGTGGACGTCCTGGTGACACCGTGGGTGTTTCAGTCAGTCTATGTGTTCCCTCCATTTCCACTCTTTCCGAAGGTGATAAAGATCATAAGAAGAACAAAGGTTCAGGCAATCCTCATTGTTCCGGACTGGCCAAGGAGGGCTTGGTATCCAGATCTTCAAGAATTACTCATAGAAGATCCCTGGCCTCTTCCTCTACGAGAGGATCTGTTACAGCAAGGACCGTTCGTGTATCAAGACTTACCGTGGCTGCGTTTGACGGCATCGCGGTTGAACGCCATATCCTAGCCTGAAAGGGTATTCCCAGTGAAGTCATTCCCACACTGCTTCAGGCTAGAAAAGAAGTAACGGCAAAGCTTTACCACCGTATTTGGAGAAAATATGTGTCTTGGTGTGAATACAAGAAAGCTCCTACGAAAAAATTTCAGCTGAGGCGTTTGCTCCATTTTTTGCAAGCAGGGGTGGATGCGGGCCTAAAGTTAGGCTCCATTAATGTACACATTTTGGCCTTATCTATTTTCTTTCAGAAAGAATTGGCCTCCCTTCCAGAAGTTCAGATCTTCGTGAAGGGCGTGCTGCACATCCAACCTCCCTTTGTGCCCCCAGTGGCACCATGGGATCTTAATGTGGTGTTGCAGTTCCTGCAATCTCATTGGTTTGAACCTTGTCAAAGTCAGAAAAATATCACGCTGCACATTGCCATATATGCACCTCATGCGTGTGCCCGCTGCACGTGCATGAGCCCTCCCGTGCGTGCGTATACTCGCGGTCGCGTGCACTCGCAGGCGCGCGGTATGCGCATTTACGGTAGAGTTTGTGTTCATCTAGCGGGCGACTCAATCGTAACATATTTTAGTCATATAATGTATTTTGTAGATTATGGTCCCTTTGATAGAATCTGAAAGTTTAGTTAATATACCATGTTCGGGGACAAAGAGATTCCTCTTTGTTTGATACGAAGGGTCAGACAGGGGTTACACAGTGGTGTTTAGTATCCATCGGAAGAGAATATAATTAGCAATATTCCGGTGTTGGTTTGAAGCGGATTACTCGCTCGTGCGTATAGTTATGGACATAAGAAGTTTATGGACATTTACTATATTTGCACTTTATTATCCATGCGGCGGGAAACCCAGTTTCCCTCCCACCTGAGCAGTTTGAAATAGTCACAGCCCACCTGTATGAACCAACCTATGACCTTTTGTTATAATGCGGAGACGGATTCCTGTGTCCAATGAACAATAAGAATGTAGGGACCATTGTACTGTACTGTGTGTAAGTGTATATAAAGACAAGCCGACCTGGGCCAGCTCTCTACTCTTCTCAACGGCTCTCATCACTGATAATCGGGAGCTGGATATCCAGGAAGGCGCATGCGATTGTTTCCCCTTGTACGTAAGTACTCTGCAACCTTATTTATCTCCTAGTTTGTTGTAAGCCATTCTCTCTCTCCTTCCCCCTTTAAATGTAATTGTGTCTTTGTTGTATTTTAACGTGTAGTAACTCGGGCCCTCATTCCGAGTTGATCGCAGATATTCATCGCATCGCAAATGTGCAAAAACTAAGTGTCTGCGCATGCGCAAAAGCGTGAATACGCATGCGCGAGTACATCCGTACGACATTGGTGCAAAAATACAATAAAAAAACCCACACGTAACTGGCAAACGAAAACGAGGAGTGGCGGAGGCGTGGCGGAGGCGAGACTTCGCAATGCTCCGACATGGGCGTGAAAGTGGGCGTACAGTGTGGGAGTATGCAACTCGCAATGGGCGTGTTTTTCGCAATTAAACATTGTCGCTGTTAAAACTAACATAGGAAACCGTAGCAACCTTCACGCAGCAGCCGAGTAGGTCTGCAGTTACTCTACATTTGCGAAGTACTGTTACAAGTGTGTATGCAGTAATTAGCTGTTAATTGGAGAGCACATTCATCTGATGGGCAATTACTTGTTAATTACTGCGCAGATGAAAGTTAGCAACCAGCAATTGTCTGAACCCACATTACATGTTTATTCTACTCACATATAAATCTCACACACTGCCAAATAAGGTTGTTATTTGTGTTCAAGTTGGTGTGTAAACATTTGTTTAAATTGTTTTAATGTGTGTAAGACTAACAAATACAAACAAGTGAAATTATTTCAAAATTAATTTGAAAGCTGCAACATTTTTGCAAAAGAAACCGACACCCACATAATGCAGCATACACTTTAATTTTGTCAGAAATGTAACATTAATATTTGTTTATAATATCTGACAATGTTTTAAATGATGTCCTGTTGACCATAGATAAATCTAAAAAGTGTTGTGTCAGTTTACTTAATATGGACATTAAAGTGTGGTGCAAAGCATACCTGTATTTTTTGGTTGATGCAATATTTTGGTATAAATTGCAGATTGGTCTACAAGTGTCTATATGCTGACCTAATCTTTCTGGAACTAAGATTTACCTAATGCATTACCTTGAATAAACTGCCCAATTTTTTTTTTTATATTTTTTATTACTGTAGTAATATTTCACAACATGAAAACAACATGGCTACACGTGAGTCTCACAGGCAGAGATGGACCAAGCAGCAAGCATATGGCACTGACACAAATGATATAGCAGAACTCAGTACTCTGCAAAATTCAGCTTCTGACAAAATTATAATTTGTAAGCATAAATAAAACATATTACACACCCTGCCATACAAAAATTTGGACCCAACTGAGAAAGAATTAGGATCCACCACACAAACACAACAATACATAGCACACTAGTAAGAGGAAGATGGCTCTGGTGTTTATACAAAAAAACTCACAGGCTACAATACCTCCAAACATAAATAATACATTTCACTAAGAGGGAGTTATCCATTCTGGCCACACAAGCCAACTCCAAAATAACATAGAGGCAACATGAAAAACATGGGTGCTGCCCATCTGGAGAGACATCACTTTCTTTTTTTTCTCCCCGCCTGAGGCTGTTCTTCTTGGCTTGGTCTGCGGAGCGACCTTCGTTGGGCCTGCCCAGTGGGCTGTTCTTCCTGGGCAGGGGAGGGAGCCGATGTGGGTGGCTCTCTGCCACTGTGGGCAAGGGATACAGCGATGGCCTGGAGCCCTTGCAAGATGTTATTTGCTAGGCTTTGGAATGAGGAGGCAAGTTGTTCTTGGCCCTGCCTGATCTCTGCCAGACCTTGGCAGAGTTAAGCAACACCTTGCTCAACACTGGTTCGGTGCTCAGTGAGCCGGACAGCTATCTGGCTTACCTCCTGGATGACCCTGTCTTGAAACGCATTTAGGCTCTCACCATACCTAGCGATTTCAAGCAGGATCTCCGGGATAGCAGAGGGTTGGGTGGGGGGGCCAGTAGGAACCTGCAGAGGTGGGATTTGTGGCCCCACACTGGCAGACCCACTAGGTCCCTCCACCTCAGCCTCAGCCACATAACCCTCCTGTGACTCAAACTGATCACCCCCCTGTGCTGTGTTTTGTGGCAAGCAAATAGAAGAATGTGTGGGAAAAAAATAAAATTAAAAATTAGTTTTTTTTTATAAATACAGTTTAAATTGCAGACAAATACATGTGTAAACTTACCTGGCAAGTCATGTCCCGTCAGGATCTCAGGCAGGTCCGTGTCCATATTAGACACCCCTTGGCCCTCCTCATAACTGACACAGGCCATCGCCATCTCCTCCAAGTCTGTAAACTCCACAGCGACAGATGGTCCTCCACCTGTAGCCCTTGAGGCATTCCACTCCGCAGACCTCTTTGCCTTCAGGCGGGATTTGAAGTCGGCCCACCTACATATGTATTGTGAAAGAGGGGCAAAGTAGAGTCTTATTATTTGTGTATGTAAATATATAGGACACATGTTCTGCTTGTGTTTGCTATACATAACATCACATGTAACTACATTTTTAAGTCAACTTAGCACAGAAAAAGGACTGGCAAGATGCACTTACCGTCGTCTAACTTCCTGCGATGTTCTGACGACAGAGCCAACTTCATTCACAGAATGTGTGATGTCCCTCCAGATGCGATCTTTTGTAGCAGCACCCATGTTTTTGGGGCCTCTATGTATTTTGGACATGGCCTGCGTGACCAAGACACGCAACTCCCTCTTAGTGAATGCTGGCTGTCTTTTCTTACGTCTGGAGGTAGCCTGTGAGGTTTCTTCCTGTTGCTCCTCACCATCTTCCTCCTCACTAGCAGCTTCTGTCTGTTGTGTTTGTGTGGCTAATGCTGATTCTCCCTCAGTTTGGCCAGTATGTGTGTGTGGCAGGGTATCCCCACTCAATTGTTGGGGCTCAGAAGCTGACATTTGCAGAGTACTAGGTCCTGCCTCTTCAGAATCCGCAGAGGCGGATTCCAACATCCGTCTCTGGCACTCTAGGCGTTTTTTCGCCAATGCTATCTGCTGCTGTGCAATGCGGTCCATCTCTGCTGCTAATTCCTCACGAGAAGCCATGTTGGAGATGACGTGTGTACGCCCAGGTGTGTGCCTATTTATACCTACGTGCGGCGCGTTCATTCACACAGGTGTACAGTATGGTAATCTTGCTAATGATTGCACTGCTTATTTAAGGGCCTAGTTTGCACGCTGTGAGTGTTGGTAGTTTGGAGTTTGGAGTTGTTTGGATTTTGCAGTTTGGAGTTTGTGGCCCGTGCGTGAAGGTGCTATTGTGCTTTTCTGAGTGAGTAATTGTCAAGCATACATTTTCCCGTTTGTTCGCGTTTAGCATATAGACAGTATTGCATACTTTTTGCGAAGTTCCGTTTGTGAGTATTCGTGCAATCGTCTTGTTGTTAAATGCAACTCTGTTTGTTGTTGCAATGTATGTTTTTGGTTTTTTAATAAATATTAAATGTTGTTAATCTATATTTTGATTGTAAATTTATAAAACAAAACCTGTGCTTTAGTGTTTCTGTTTTGTGGACTAATGTAAAAATGTTGTTCTTACTGTCATTTTGTGTCTCTTGTAGGTGTCTTATTTTTGGAGAATTATCCCGTTATTTTATTTGGAGTCACTTACACTTTATTTGTTTGGTGTGCCTTACAACACTAATCTTCTGTTGTTTTTGGAGGAGCAGGTAAGTTCCCTTGGCCTGTGTTTGTGGCTGTTTGTGTTAATGGGCTCTATGTGTGCTTACTGTCATTTTGTGTCTCTTGTAGGTGTCTTATTTTGGGAGAATTATCCCGTTATTTTATTTGGAATCACTTACACTTTATTTGTTTGGTGTGCCTTACAACACTAATCTTCTGTTGTTTTTGGAGGAGCAGGTAAGTCCCCTTGGCCTGTGTTTGTGGCTGTTTGTGTTTGTTCAAAGTGTTTTGCTTATGTTTGTCATCCATCTTTATAATAAATTAACTAATTTTTCCCAGGATTGTTCAGCAAAGTAGTGCTGTTCTTGCCTGTAATAGCTACTAAAGGGCTAAATTTTGTTGTGAATCTATTTTAGATGGATAACCTATTTTTCTTAATTTATACTTAGGTGTTTGTTATGTATTTGATGCTCTTATTATTTGTCTGTTTGGTTGGTTGACATATTTGTGTTGTATTTTCAATAAACTATGTAGGTTTCTCACTTTTAATTTGTGTTTTTCCTTTTTTGTCTCAATTTCAAATTGTTCCGGAATTGAATCCAGAAAAAATGTCGTATGCTCCTGCAGTAAGTTGACACACCGTTTTTAATTAAAATATTATGTTTTTTTTGTTTTTTTATTGCATTTGTCTTATTCACCATATCTTTTTAAATTTTTTTAAGTGTGTGATGTCAGTGTTTGTGGCAGCAGAAGCCCTCCCACCCCAACCCACGGCAGCACTCCCACCCCAACCGCCAGCCCCACAACCGGCTCCTCATCAACCAAGGCAACGGAGGCGTGCTAGGCCACCAATTTTCCGCACCCGTGTCATACTTTTTGGGATGCCAGATGATGTTGTTGTGCGTAGATACAGGCTGCCACCACATCTAATCCTAGACACTCTCTCCATAATAGAGAGTGATCTGGAGTCTTCAATTCGGTATCCTAGAGCAATACCACCATTGACACAATTCCTTGCTGTGTTACATTTTTTGGCCACAGGGTCATTTCAGCATGTTGTTGGAGACCTGGTTGGCATGTCGCAGGGCCAGTTCAGTAAGGTCCTGCGGCGTGTCAGCCAGGCTTTCATAAAGCGTGTGAAGCAATTTATTGCTATGCCTCTGGATGATGGTGCCCTAGATGTGGTGAAGTGGCAATTTGAGGAAGGTGGTAGTCGCTTCCCACATGTTATTGGGGTTGTGGATGGCACACATGTAGCTATTGTGCCCCCAAGACATAATGAAGAAATTTATAGAAACAGGAAACTGTTTCATTCTCTGAATGTAATGGTTGTTTGTGGGCCATCCCTCCAGATCCTTTCCCTGAATGCCAAGTTTCCCGGAAACTCGCATGATGCTTATGTCATTAGACAATCAGGGATATGGCACAGATTAAGATCAAGACAACGAGCAGACATGTGGTTATTGGGTGAGTTGGCCTACATATTTTCCAGCCATTTTTAAACAATTTTAGGAATATACTCTTTCTAATTTTTTTTTCTCCTCAAACAGGAGACCGTGGATATCCTTGCACCCCCTGGCTCATGACTCCTTACCGTAATCCCAGGCCAGGACCACAGACGGAATTTAACTCCGCGCTTACTGCCACTAGACAGCTGGTGGAGCGCACAATTGGGGTCCTTAAAGGCCGTTTTCGTGTGCTCCACCGCACTGGTGGCGACATCATGTATTCGCCGGAGATGGCAAGTAAAATAGTGGTCCTGTGCGCTATACTACATAACATCGCGGTAAGGAGTAGCGTAGAGCTTCCTCAGACAGAGGAATTGCCAGATGAGGAACCAGGGGTTGTCCGTCGATTCGGTGGGGGGAGTGTTTCACGGAGGGGCAGCCAAGTCAGGGCAAGCATTGTTGAAGAATATTTCAGGTATAGTGTATTTTGATTTACTTTTCGAAAATAATCTAAAACACTGTATGCTTATGCTCATTTTGTTACGATGTAATTTGGCTTGCTATTGTAAGGTCATTGTGTAATTAATCGGGTGTGTGGGAATCTCTAATTATGTTTTTTAAAAATAACCTTAAACAAGTTAAGCTTACAATGTTTTATTTTAGAATCTAATAATGTGATGTTGCTAAATAGTGTCTTTATTAGTTTTCTTTCATCTAATCCTGTTTTTAATGAAAAAAACACAAACAAATGAAACTAAATGTTGGCCACTTTGTGACTGTGCAGCTGAATTATCACACAAAATGTGGTGAGTACACAGAGTATTTTTTTAATTTTAAACAAAGTGTGTGTGTGTGTCTGTGTTTGTGTGGGTGTTTTATTTGGTGGTTGTGTGTTAAAATTTTATTTGATTTTTCCTCTTCCGCGACTGCGTATTTCCGCTCGTGCGAAATTACCACTCTGCTCTTCACAGCATTGCAAAGATCAATAAAGTTTATTGAAATGACAGCATAGATTTTAGACAAATCACATGCTAACACACACTATAAATATATGCCCAAATAAGGAAAACGCCATTGCCATGATGCGTGCAGCACCTTTCACCAGGCGGGAGCTCCGCGTCCTGGTTGCGGTGATGGACCGCCGCGTAGGCCGCGTTGGGCGCTTTATCCCAAATCGGGTTAAGCGCGAGGCCTACGCGGAGGTCCGCCACCTACTGAGGTCTCGCGTCCGCAGCAGGCGGACCATCATCCAACTCGAGAGGAGATGGAGTGATCTCCGCAGGAGGACTCCGGAACTGTTGGCGGAGATCCGCCAGCAAATCCGGCAAATGCGTGCACGCAGTAAGTTACATTACATAACAGAGATTATTAGCATAAATTTAGCAAATTTTCACTAAGTGGTAGTCTGTAATTGCAACACTGACTGAACTAATTTAATAAATATGACAGTGTGTGTGGTTAGGGCAAACAGTACTGACTGTAGCAAAGTGATTCAAAACAAGTGCATGTTGTACAGAATTAATACCCAGGCTGGAAACTGTACCAAATAACTTGATCAGTGGTGTCTATATAATAAGGTGGCTTGAATAGTGATCTGGTGATGTTGCCTATACCAATCAATATGACTCAATGGAATAGATTCAGTAATGAGCATCAAAAAAGTTTAGTATAATCATTTTGGTTGCTGTGGACAACATGAACAGTTTTAAAAATCATAAGAATAAAAAAAAAAACAAGCCCTGTGTCTTTTACATGGGACAGAACAGTGTAATTGACAAATGGTGTTTCTGAAAATTAACATGCAATCTAAAATATAATACATATATCATTATAGGACGACCACAACGGCAAGCTGATGCAGGGAGGCAACATCAGGCCCCTTCTCAGCCCCCCTCCCCTTCCCAGTCCCCCTCAGCTTCCCAGTCCCCCTCAGCTTCCCATTCCCCCTCAGCTTCCCAGTCCCCCTCAGCTTCCCAGTCCCCCTCAGCTTCCCAGTCCCCCTCCCCTTTCCACTCCCCTTCTCAGCCCACCTCTCCTTCTCTTTCTGTGCCCCCTTCTCCTCCTTCCCAGTCTCCTTCTCCTTCCAACTCCCCTTCTCAGCCCCCCTCACCCTCAATTGGACAAACATTCTCTCCGCCCCAAACATTCTCTCCGCCCCCCTCGCCCTCTCAATCAGACCCACCCTCAGAAAATACATCCCCAATCCCTCCTCCTTACCCCATCTCTCCTCCTTCCCCAATCCCGCCTCATTCCCCCATCCAGCCTCCTTCCCCCATCCCTCCTCCTTCCCCAATCCCTCCTCCTTCCCCCATCCAGCTGCCTTCACCACCCAGTGAATGGGCAGAAGAAGCCCCTGATGGACTCAGTGGTGAGCATCATGTTGCAGAGGAAAGTAAGTGTTTTAACATTTGTAAAATACATATTACCTACTTACACTTACAATGTAAAAACATGCACTGTTGTACTGTTGAAAATCAGCTAGCAAGGAAAACATTTTGAGTTATTATTGATGGTGTTCATGTTGCATAGAAATGTTTGTGAGTATCATTATATGTAGTGTTTATGTGTGCAATGTTTTGTGTGTCCACTCTAGGTCGACACTCATTAGTTCGACAGGGTTGCCAGGACAACATGGTTTAATATGTGCTCAGTTTTCAGCCTAACATTTCTACCTGAGTGGAGTTTAGTATGTTGTTAGTCTATTACACTTGTGCCTGTGTATTCATAATGTTTGCACTTTCAAATCACATGCTTCACTTTGTTAGCCAGCCGAACAACACAATGATTTGTGGTGTGAAAGTTACACTCACAAAATGCTTATTGTATTTTTCAAAACCTGTTTGACCTTATTTAGTAAAGGCGGTTTTCAGGTAGTGTGTGCATGCTAGGATATGTAGTCCTTCTGAAGATGTTGATATGCAGTGTGATGATGCAGGACCAAACCTCCAAAACTTTAATTCTCTTCACTACAGATGTGAATGAATGCCAACATGGTGTTACATTTACTAAGATGGTAGTTCTCTTTCACATGGGATGTTGCCCATAGCAACCAATAAGATTATAATTGTAATTTTTATGTCCACTTTTACAAGATAACATGTTTAATTTGATTGGTTGCTATGGTCAACGTCCCATCTTAAATAGAACTCCCGTAGTAGTAAATGTACCCCATGGTGTGGTACACTTTCTTGTAAAAAATACAAAAACATTGCTGAACAGGCTTGTGTGTTGTTCTGCTACTGATTTATCCTTAAAGCAGCCATGATGTAGTCACTTAGGCATTAAAGCAGGCCTGTCCAAACTGCGGCCCTCCAGCTGGTGAAAAACTACACATCCCAGCATGCCCTGACACAGCTTTGGCATTCTCTGACCACAAAACTGTGTCAAGGCATGCTGGTATATGTAGTTTCACAACAGCTGGAGGCCAGCAGTTTGGACATGCCTGCATTTAAGTGTGCTTTGTGCCTTGCTTGGATAATAAGTAATGTGATTAAGTTATTAATGTTTATGTTGCATCTTAATTTCAGATGTTGCAGTTGGAGATCCCACAAGTTTTGGGGGCATTCTGGAAAACATGCGCCAACACCTGCATGGCTTATTGAATTGTATTGATCAGTTACAAAAATTTGCTTGATTACATTTTGTTTTTGTTTTTTTACTGATTACAAAAAAAATAATAATAAAAACAAGTTATTTAAAGTTAACCGGGTGTTGTGTTTATTAATGCAAAAAAGGATCAGCAGATTGCCAAGCAGAAATTGATTTCCTAAAACATTTCACACATCTAACGTAAGATTTTTTTTTTTTTAAAGTTAGGATATTATTGTGTTAATAAACATGTAAACACCTTCATTCACAAACAACACCTTTACACCAAAAAAAAAAAACACATTTAAAACATCTATATTTATATTTTAGACTTTTACATGTTGATGGCCAATTATGGCAACAAAGTGTTCTTCAGGTATTTTTGGCTGACTTAATTGGTTAGGAACATTATCAATCATTACACTAATTGGATTCGTAATTGACGAGGGCTTGTGGACTTTAAACTGAAAGGTGTAATTTCACTTAATAGCAAAAAAACACATTGTTGTGCGTTTTTCCTTAAAAGTGTGCACTTTTAAGGAAAAATGTGTAAATCTACTACAACTTAGTATTTTTACGATGAAGTATGTGTTAATGCGATGGTTTCGCATTGCTGCGATGGTTTCGCATTACTGCGATGTCATTTGGCGTACGCCCACTTTGTGTAATACTGCGTACGAATGTGCAAAAATACGTTGGGGGCGGATGTTCGCAAATTTACTACATTAACGCAACTTTGCGAATATGTTGTGCGAACGAAAAACTTAGCGACCAACTCGGAATGACCTCCTCGGTTAGGTATTTTATGTTAGTTTGGTAGTGTATAACTTGTATTGTGTATTCTTTTGCGATTGAACGTTCATTCTCTCCCTTAAAAGGTGTTAGACCCTTAGACCGGTATTTGAGTGTTTATTATATTGCTAAAGGGTTCTCAGAGCGTAAGAATCGCTCATACAGCTTTTAAACTAACAAGGTTACACTGTGTTGCATTTACACCTTATCACTGCACAAAGGTTTACAATTTAAGTACATTGTTTATGATATTGTTACAAAGGTTTAACTCTGTGAGCGTCAGCGCCGCTCGTGATCTCCTCGTGGTCTCGAGCGTCCGCTACGCTGATAGCGTATCATTACGTTAGTCGGCAGCCTATAGCGTGCTTGCCTTTACGCTTTAAGCCGTGAGCGAACGTGCCGCTCGTGCGTCTCGTCCACGGCTAAGCGTTTGTACGCTACGTGCGTACTCCTACGGTATTCCATACGCCAATTGCGTACTGTGTTCATTAACCTTTTAGAGTGTTTAATATAGGATATATATTATAGGCTTTAACAATTGGGGACTCGCCCGCTCTTCACATATCTGCACTAGGTAATTCCAGCAGACATTATCGGTCAGCAAAAGGCGGGAGGTAATATTCCTCGTAGTGCTGACCAGATAAGCGTCTGCTTCGCTTAGTAAGGAGTGCTGAAGGAATCCGGAACCAGAAGGTAGGAACAGTACGTTATTGTCTTTTAAAACCTGTTTAGTTTCTGTTTTGCGAACGTACGCATAAGCACACACACCTGTATTTTGTGTCTAGCATTATTTGTCCGCACCTCATTCTCCTGATTGCCACACACTAGTGATAACGTGTTGAGACATTTGTTGTTATTAATAGTTAAAGGATAAATATTTAAGGGAATAATTGTAAAAGGCACGCACACAATCTCGCCTAGAATACAAGGGAGATTTGAGTGGTGTTCAGTGAAGGATTACTGTTAAAGATCATTCACATTGATAAACGTGTAGTGTGTTACTGTGGACGTACTTGGTCTGCGTACACGTGTCCTTACAAGGGCAGGGCGTACGCAACGCAAGGGTCGACGCACGGAGCGTATATCACGCAACGGAGCGTACGGATACGCCCACATAATACAAACCGCACGATAGTATTGTTTTAATAGGCGATAAGGAAGTAACGCGAAAATAACACAAATCTATCTCAAATCCAAAAGTTTAAAGTTAAAAGAAAAAGACTTTCTCTGTTGCAATTCTTCTGGGTTAGACTATTACTGAATGAAAGGAATTCTGTACAGAAATAAGAGTGTTCGAATGTAAGAGTGTGTATATATAAGATTTCTCTTTTATTACGGAAGTGGGAACCATAGGCCAGTAGAAAGAGGTACACCAGCGAGAGTGATATCGTGGGGTGGCTTGGGAGGCGTCCCTTGTTAGTCTCGACATATTTATGAGCAGTAGAGTCTGCTGTACATAACAGACCAGGAGGTCAAGGACCAGGAGGTTCAGGTACAGCAGACTAGAAGTAGAGAGCACAACCGAAGAGGGTTGGTGCGAGACCCATATAGGCCAAAGAAGCTCATTGCTGAAGGAATTCGCAGCCGAAATTTTCGATTCCACTGATCGTTCCGCACATAAGATTAGTTGCTTGTGTGCAGATACGATTGTACCGCATGTGATTGTGTGCATTAGCGTGTCTTGAATTCAGAAGAACGCTGCTTGCACATTGTTAACGTGATTTGTGTATTTTTTTTTATTTTAAGGGAAGTAGCCTGATCACTCAGGGACATTCCAGCGACTGATACTTGCTGGGGAGCGTAAGACACTCCCACACGCCCGAGCAAGTAGACGTACTTAGGTGCCCTAGGTTGGGTACGGAACCTCTGGGAACTTTGGTCGCCGCGTGGGCGGAGTTAAGTGGGCGGACCTCGTTGCAAAACCCCCACCGCAGCCTTACCCCGGACATTTTGTTTTTCTGTAAGGGTTGCCGAAGACCCTGATTTGAAGTCAGAGGTAGTGAAAGCAGCACCTGCAGAGATGGGGGCCAGTTGTTCAGGTAAGGGGCGATCAACCCAGGTTCAGGTTGATTTGGTAAACCGACCAATCGGTTCGGCAAGGTATATCATGTGTGAGAAATATGGTCATCACACAGAAATGTTGTGCAATGAATGGGAAAGGATGACTGTGCATGAAGGGGAAAAGTTTCCCCGGGTAGGTAGTTTTAACCCAGAAGTATTACAGAATTTAAGGAGAAGAGTTTGCCTGATTAAATCTTCAAAAAGGCGTATTAGACATGATGATTATTTAACATTGTGGCAACAGGAAGGTGAAATACAAAGGGGGTTGGCGCAAGCCACTGGATCTAACCCTATCAGGAAAGTGATAGCCACTGCACCCCCACCACGGTACATACCTGGAGAGAAATTGGTTGCAGAGAATGGCACTCAGGGTTATGTTAAATGTGTAGAAGTTAAGGATAATGTAACCAAAGTAATTAATGCTAACACTAATCCGTGCAAGTTGTACCCTGTTTTGAACTTTCCCCAGGATTGTGACCAAGAGGATGAGCCCACAACAATATCAGCACTCTCCCTAGCAGCCACCATATCAGAAACAGCAGTAGGCACGACCCAACCCGTAAGATTAGTAGCAAAGGCCCCTAGCGGAGGGACAGGTGAGGTCGTATCGACTGGTAAGTACGGCACCATACACTATGCTGAAACCATTTCACCACATGTTGTAGAATCTACTCAGAATGATGTTGTTGGACTTAATCCTGTTAGGGTAATAGCAGTGCCAAATGGGAAAACTGACACTTCAGGAGCAACTCCTGTCAGGAACATCGCCATGCACTGTCCCTTTTCCCGAGCAGAATTAAGATCAATGATGTCTGAATTCCCTGATCCTAGGAAAGACTTAGTTGCATGTCAAAAGTATATTAGGGAGCTAGGAAATTCTGCAGAGCCAAATAACAAAGATTGGAGGACAGTTTTGAGGGCATGTTTACCCCCCAGTGTTGATCCGTTAAAGTTTATAGCTGATTGCAAGTTAGATGAGGAAGTACCACTAACAGACGAGTATAATCAGGATAATGTAAAGAGAATCAACTTACAGTTAGGGGTATATTTTCCTGCAGTAGTAAAGTGGAATAAAATCTTTACAATAAAACAAAAAGAAGGTGAATCCACACCAGAGTATTTTCACCGGGCTCTGCAGGATATGGCTAGGTACACTGGTATAGATGACATTAAAACTAATGTACACCACAGGGAAGTAGCTGTTTCAGTATTAATGGACGGTCTAAAAGAGGTTTTAAGGAATAGAATACAAACCACTAGGCCTGATTGGAGAGGTATGTCGGTGGATGCATTGGGAGAGGCTGCTGCTGGGCATGATCGGAATATCATCAGACACAGGGAGTCACAGAGTGACAAATTAATGGCTGTAAGCATACAGGCCCTCACTACCCGGCCACCTCAACCCAGAACTGTGACCCCTGTGGGTAAGTCAAGAGGTATAAAATGTTATAGTTGTCACAGAGAGGGACACATGTCACGTGATTGTAAAGCAAGACAAATACAAAATTCATATCAATCCCCTAGACACCGACCTGATACGAGACATTGGGACCAAGGACCGAAAGGGCGGAGCTATGAGCCACATGCAGGGGAAACAAAAAGGTATCCCCCCAAGAAGAGACTGGCAAATCTCTGATAGTTCCCATCTACTCCCACCACAAGTAATTGCTGCCAGCGCGATTCAGGGAGGTCACCATACCCAATAGGGGTGTGGCCACACCTGTAATCTGCAGCCAGTGAAATTGATTGCAAGTCTTGGAAGTGAACCCGAGATCACAATTGATGTAGCTGGTAAATCATTAAATTTCCTTGTAGATACGGGGGCGGCCAAATCAGAGATAAATTCGACAGTGGGCATGAGAATCACTGGTAAAACAATTCCAGCCATGGGAGTAACGGGAGTAGTACAGCACTACCCTGTTAGCAAACCAGCAGAGATTACAATAGGGCCTTTGCATACCAAGCATTCCTTTTTGCTGGCTGCATCGGCACCGACTAATCTCCTGGGAAGAGATTTATTGTGTAAAATGGGGTGCGTCATTTATTGTACTCCTGAAGGTGTATTCTTAGACATACCTGAGAATCACGCTCAGGAAGTACGAGACATGCTAGACTCCCCATCAAAATTAATGTCACATACCGTTATGATAAATAGGAGTTCATCCCAGGTAGAAGAAATGACATCCCAAATACCAGAGTCACTTTGGACTAAAGATGGACAAGACACTGGATTAATGGCAAACGTAGCTCCAGTCGTTGTGCAAGTAAAAGATGGTAGGATAGCTCCAAAAATCCCACAATACCCTCTGAAGCCAGAGGTGGAATTAGGAGTGTACCCCGTAATAGAGCGCTTGCTACAACAGGGCATTCTGGTAAGAACATCCAGCACTGCCAATAGTCCCATCTTCCCTGTGAAAAAGAGTGGGGGGAGGGGTTACAGGCTAGTGCAGGATCTAAGGGGGATTAACAAAATAGTTGAGAGTCAGTTCCCCGTAGTGCCAAATCCAGCTGTCATCCTTATGCAAATCCCTCCCACTGCTAAATTTTTCACTGTTATTGACCTCTGCTCCGCCTTCTTCTCGGTACCTCTGCACCCTGACAGCCAATATTTGTTTGCATTCACATACAGAGGAGTCCAATACACATGGACTCGATTACCACAAGGTTTCATAGACAGTCCAAGTATATTTTCACAGGCTTTGCATGATTGTTTACAGTCTTTCCAACCAGAGAGTGGATCAGTATTGATACAATATGTGGATGATTTACTACTATGCTCAGATTCACTGGAAGCGTCCCTGAAAGATACGAAACAGCTCCTGTTTCATCTTTCAGACACAGGACACAAGGTCTCCAAAGACAAGTTGCAATTATGCCAGACTAAAGTAAAATATTTGGGACACTGTCTGACACAAGGACTGAGACACCTGACCGCTGATAGAATTCAAGCAATTCGAGACATGACTCTGCCACAAACTCAGCAACAGATCAGAACGTTTCTAGGAATGTGTGGGTATTGCCGTAACTGGATCCCAGGTTTTTCCATTCTAGCATTACCTTTGCAGGAGATGGTCTCATCAAACAAACCTGATCGGATTTCGCATACAGACGAATCCGAGATGGCATGAGAGACTTAAACAGTGCCTAACGCAGGCACCAGCATTAGGTATGCCAGACTATGGGAAACCCTTTGAGCTGTACGGAACAGAAAGTGCTGGTTGCACGGCAGGCGTCCTAACCCAAAAGCACAGTGATGCCAGCAGGCCGGTAGCATACTACAGCGCTCAGCTAGATACGGTAGCGCGATCCCTCCCCACATGCTTGCGAAGTGTCGCTGCGATAGCATTGCTAGTATCGAAAAGCGAAGATGTAGTGCTAGGACACAACCTCACAATCCATACACCTCATGCAGTGTCAGCCTTACTAAATTCTGGCCAAACCAGACATGTCTCATCCGCACGGTTTACAAGGTGGGAATTAGCACTAATGGCCCCTGTAAACATCACCATAAAGAGATGCAGTGCACTAAATCCAGCAACGTATCTCCCAGGTGTGCCTGGACAGGCACAAAGGGTGGGGGATGAGAGTGATGGTGAAGGAGGATTTAGTACAGACACTGACTCACATGATTGTATGGAATATTTGACCCAAAATTTCACGGCAAGGCCTGACATCAGTGACAACCCACTGGAAGATGTAGATCTTACTTTCTACACTGACGGTAGTTGTCATAGACAGACGGACTCGGGAGACTTGTGTACTGGATACGCAGTCGTAGATGACCAAGGCACCATAGAAGCAGAACCGCTAGGCCCACCTCACTCAGCCCAGGTTGCTGAACTGGTTGCCCTAACCAGAGCATGTGAATTGGCTAAGGGAAAATCAGCCAATATCTATACCGACTCTAGATACGCCTTCGGAGTAGTCCATGATTTCGGAGCCCTATGGCGCCTCAGAAATTTAATGACGGCAGCTGGTACACCGGTAGCGCATGCAGCTCACATCAAAAGGCTTCTAACAGCGATACAGGAACCCGACAGAGTGGCTGTTATCAAGTGTAAAGCACATACATATAGCCAAGACCCGGTATCACTAGGTAACAGCCGAGCAGACGAAGCTGCTAAGTTAGCAGCTGGTACCCCCAGACAAACAGACACCACACAACTGATGGTATTTAATACCGTCAACACACAGAAATTGTGTGAAACGCAAAATTTGTGTTCCACACAGGAAAAGGCAGTTTGGAGGGCAAAAGGATATGGCCAGGAGTCCTCAGGACTCTGGACAGATGGGCAGGGTAAACCAGTGGCACCCAGAGCATACCTTCCAAGTTTAGCGGAAGCAGCACATGGGCTGACTCATCTAGGCAAGGAAGGGATGTGCAAGTTGGTAAGAGCATATTGGTGCGCCCCAGGATTTTCTTCCCATGCGGGAAAAAGGGCAATGACATGCCTCACCTGCTTGAGGAAGAATATCGGAAAGGCAATACCAACAGAACCATCTCATATCCCACCTACAGGCGGCCCTTTTCAGGTAATACAAATTGATTTCATACAATTACCCCCTTGTCGAAATTTGAAGTATGTACTAGTTTGTATAGATGTGTTTTCAAATTGGGTCGAAGCATTTCCTGCGGCCACAAATACCGCAATGTTTACTGCTAAGAAAATTGTACAGGAATTTGTGTGTAGATACGGTATCCCTAGAATAATTGAAAGTGATAGGGATACCCATTTTACAGGTGATGTCTTTCAAGGAATGTGTAAGTTGATGGGAATTGATAGTAAGCTGCACACTCCGTACCGCCCCCAGGCGAGTGCGAAAGTAGAAAGAGTGAACAGCACTATTAAAAATAAATTGAGCAAAGTTATGGCGGAAACAGGGTTGACATGGCCAGAAGCTTTGCCCCTTGTATTATACAGCATCAGAACCACTCCCAGGTCCCCTCTTAATCTGTCCCCTTTTGAAATTCTGTTTGGTCGACAACCGCATGTCATGATTAACCCTCAGGATGATTTGAAGTGTAATAATGAAGTGACTGTAAAGTATTTGGTTAAGATGAGTAAACAGCTAAGGAATCAGAATGACAATTTGAAGTTGGTGATTCCTGATCTGCCAGATAGTAATTGTCATGACATTGAACCTGGGGATTATGTAATGATACAGAATTTTCTACGCTCAGGTTGCCTTATTGACAGATGGGAAGGACCATACCAAGTCTTATTGATTAGCACGACAGCATTGAAGGTTGCCGAGAGAGAGACTTGGGTCCATTCGTCCCATTGTAAGAAGGTTGCTGATCCAGAGAGGTCCCGTGATAAAGAACAGACGGTAGAGGAAGTTGTATCACTGGAGTGTCTGTTTCAGGAGGACTGAGACGGCACCTGAGCATTGAGAATAATAAGATCGGAGGCAGTTGTCGATTCCCTGTTCCCTTTTATTGTTTTTCTCCACTTCCCATCCCATCTCCCTCAATTATTTCTTTCCCCCTTCTCATTCTTCTCCATTTCCTCCTATAAGATGGACTTGCCCCAAGAGACTGTGATCCGGATTTTCCTGTTGACCATGATGTTGACCAGAGCAGTCTGTTCCGGCGAGAGTACCATGGAGGTCGAGAGAGGTTCTGGAATGGGTTCTGATGACAGAGATGGAGGCGTAGATTTCCAAGAACAACATAATCACCGAGTAAAGGCGAGTATCAGAAAACGATCTGGTAGCATTGACAATAGAAGGAATTGTGAAGGATTGTTAGCTGAAGAGAACTGTATCTGTAGACTCTGTGACAGTGTAGTTGAGGATGGGTGTATCAAGAAATGCCAATCCAGTTTTAATATCCACATGGACCGGCATCCATTGAGTGACTATCACTCCTTAGTGGGTAAAGTGTTAAATCAGACAGATTGTTGGGTATGCTCTCAAGTACCTCAAGGCCATAGCAAATCAGGGTTAGTACCATTCCCTCTAACTATAGGGGAGGTACTTGAGCTAAGTGGTGGGAGGCCGGTGGACAGGAGGTTTAATATCTCCAGTCCTCCTAGTTTGAAGCTCCACCAATATCATGTGGATAGATCCCTAGTATGTTTTAACATTTCCAATCCCCGAAAGCCGGGAAATTGGGAAGTGTCATGGAATAACCAAACCATGACCTTTTCATACAGAGCCGATAGAATGCCTACAGATACAGAACTTATACGCCACATAGCCGGTAGTGGAAAATATTTCCGATATAGGTATACCCTAGGAAGTAGGATCATGAGAGTTGGAGAAGTATCACCAGGATACTGTGCACATATCGTACAAACTGATACGTGTACTAAACAGATGGGAGAATTAGGGTTAGGAGATTTCATATGGAAAATGTGTAATATGGTTATGTCCTACTCCGTCCCATATGTTCTCCCCGATGATGCATATTTCATATGCGGGAGGAAGGCGTATAAGTGGCTTGCCCCAAACTCAGAAGGGTTATGTTATATTGGAAAAGTACTGCCTGAGGTAATGACCGTATCCCACACTAAAATGAAGGATATTCACCGCAGTGCCCAAGCTCCTTATACTCACACTCATTACGAGCACATCGTTAAACGGCACCTGATAGAAAGAACAGAGCATCCGGCCTCTGACCTGATCCATGAATCCACCGGGATTCAATTCCTAATCGCGTTAGATATCACTCGTACCGCCAGAGGAGTGATAAATTATAAATATATATCTGCGCTTGCAAATTTATTAGACAATATCACTGAAATGTATGATGACACATTCAGGTATACCGGAAGGGAGCTCCAAGCTTATAAAACAGAACTGGTTCAGCATAGGATGATTCTCAATTATCTCACAGCTGTGACAGGCGGGTATTGTGTTACCCTAGCGACTCAGTATGGAATAAAGTGCTGCACGTATATTACAAACAGCACCGAGGACCCGGCCGAGGTCATAGACCAAAAGATGGATGACATTTTGCAATTAAAATGGGAGTTCCGAAGGAAACACAATCTCACCCTTGCCGCTGTGTGTAATGAGCTGACCGGTTGGGTGTCATGGTTGAACCCACGAAATTGGTTCTCTGGTTTAGGAGAATGGACCCAAGGTATTATCATGGATGTAGGGAAATTTCTTTTGTGTATTCTGGGTGTCATCATATTGGTCGGTCTGATATTTAGATGCGTTCGGGTTTCAACAAAGTGTAAACGTAGCGCCCGAGTGATGAGTTTAAGAAGTGAAGATACTGTAATAACAACGACTGATTTGATTTACGACCCAACGATAGAGACAATGTTGTGATGAAAATGTGATTCCACGGTCCGTTTCTTTCACCCGTTTCTCCTTTGTTTTTCTCCAAGGTACAAAGACATCCGCTTGGAAGAAGAATTTGACATCCTTTTACACAGACAACTGATGGACTATGCCATAGACCCCCCATATCCCTAGTAACTTTAACTTTACGCTAGCCCAACATTTTTTGTAAGTCTATGGACATTGAAAAAGCTTTTTGCACACCGTTTATAGCAAAAGCATCGGGAGACTACAGTCAACATGTACATCGAGACAAGACAAGACAAGACAAGACACAAGACAAGACCTCAATCGGCAAATGTATATTAAACTCACATAGTTTATGACTGCATTTACCATAATTGCTCTTTATCTTCATTTCTACAACCTTCAGGTAATAACACACATAGTCGATAGGGAATATAGGCACAGACATCAGCACTCACATATCCCCCCATTCATGTATCATCAACTAAAATGTGCTCCCCCATTTTGTTGCAACCAAAAGCCGAAAAGAGCTCGGTAAAGTTTGACAGCCCATCCACAGACCCGTAACACGGGATAAGAAGGAATTCAAATGTATACTTCGCAATACCTCGAAGCTTGATTTAAAACACGTACGGCACGATGATACATGACCCCCCAAACATGGATTCATACACACATGCTTCTGCTATCTCACTAGGTCATACCCTTTTCCTACCTTCTTCTCTCCTCCCCTACCCAATCATAGAAATGTATTATACATGACATATATTTTTCTCTTTTTGAACTGTTTTAGGAAGTGGCAGTTATTGGTGACTGCCAAAGGGTGGACTGTCAAAGTCAGAAAAATATCACGCTGCACATTGCCATATATGCACCTCATGCGTGTGCCCGCTGCACGTGCATGAGCCCTCCCGTGCGTGCGTATACTCGCGGTCGCGTGCACTCGCAGGCGCGCGGTATGCGCATTTACGGTAGAGTTTGTGTTCGTCTAGCGGGCGACTCAATCGTAACATATTTTAGTCATATAATGTATTTTGTAGATTATGGTCCCTTTGATAGAATCTGAAAGTTTAGTTAATATACCATGTTCGGGGACAAAGAGATTCCTCTTTGTTTGATACGAAGGGTCAGACAGGGGTTACACAGTGGTGTTTAGTATCCATCGGAAGAGAATATAATTAGCAATATTCCGGTGTTGGTTTGAAGCGGATTACTCGCTCGTGCGTATAGTTATGGACATAAGAAGTTTATGGACATTTACTATATTTGCACTTTATTATCCATGCGGCGGGAAACCCAATTTCCCTCCCACCTGAGCAGTTTGAAATAGTCACAGCCCACCTGTATGAACCAACCTATGACCTTTTGTTATAATGCGGAGATGGATTCCTGTGTCCAATGAACAATAAGAATGTAGGGACCATTGTACTGTACTGTGTGTAAGTGTATATAAAGACAAGCCGACCTGGGCCAGCTCTCTACTCTTCTCAACGGTTCTCATCACTGATAATCGGGAGCTGGATATCCAGGAAGGCGCATGCGATTGTTTCCCCTTGTGCGTAAGTTCTCTGCAACCTTATTTATCTCCTAGTTTGTTGTAAGCCATTCTCTCTCTCCTTCCCCCTTTAAATGTAATTGTGTCTTTGTTGTATTTTAACGTGTAGTAACTCGGTTAGGTATTTTATGTTAGTTTGGTAGTGTATAACTTGTATTGTGTATTCTTTTGCGATTGAACGTTCATTCTCTCCCTTAAAAGGTGTTAGACCGGTATTTGAGTGTTTATTATATTGCTAAAGGGTTCTCAGAGCGTAAGAGTCGCTCATACAGCTTTTAAACTAACAAGGTTACACTGTGTTGCATTTACACCTTATCACTGCACAAAGGTTTACAATTTAAGTACATTGTTTATGATATTGTTACAAAGGTTTAACTCTGTGAGCGTCAGCGCCGCTCGTGATCTCCTCGTGGTCTCGAGCGTCCGCTACGCTGATAGCGTATCATTACGTTAGTCGGCAGCCTATAGCGTGCTTGCCTTTACGCTTTAAGCCGTGAGCGAATGTGCCGCTCGTGCGTCTCGTCCACGGCTAAGCGTTTGTACGCTACGTGCGTACTCTTATGGTATTCCATACGCCAATTGCGTACTGTGTTCATTAACCTTTTAGAGTGTTTAATATAGGATATATATTATAGGCTTTAACAACCTTTACGTAAAGTTGAGTTGAAATTCCTTACTTGGAAAGTGGTCATGCTGTTGACCTTGGCATCCACAAGGCGGGTGTCTGCATGTATCACAAAAGCCCTATTTAATCTTCCATGCAGATAGAGTGGAGTTGAGAACTCGTCAGCAATTTTCTGCCAAAAGTTGTTTCACGAAAACCAGCCTATTGTGGTGCCAGTGGCTACTAACGCCTTGGCGAAATCGAAGTCTCTCGATGTGGTCAGATTAGGAAAACAGAGGCTCTGTTTGTCCTGTGGGCTCCCAACAAGATTGGGGTTCCTGCTTCCAAGCAGACTATTGCACGTTGGATCTGTAATACGATTCAGCAGGCTCATTCTACGAGAAAGGTGAGATCATCCTGGGCGGCTGCTCGGGGGGGGGGGGGGGGGGGGTGTCTCGCCTTTACAACTCTGCCAAGTAGCTACTTGGTCGGGTTCAAACACCTTTGCAAAGTTTTACGAGTTTGATATCCTGGCTGAGGAGGACCTCTTGTTTGGTCAATCGGTGCTGCAGAGTCATCTGCACTCTCCCGCCCGTTCTAGAGCTTTGGTATAAACCCCATGGTTCTTGAAGCATCCCCAGCATCCTCTAGGACGTATGAGAAAATAGGATTTTAATACCTACCGGTAAATCCTTTTCTCTTAGTCCGTGGAGGATGCTGGGCGCCCGTCCCAGTGCGTACTGTATCTGCAGTCATTGGGCATGTTTACACAGATGGTGTGTTGTGTTTAAGTCAGCCTGTTGCTGACGATATTCAGGCCATTGCATGCGTTATGCTGTTACTGGTTGTGTTTACACACACAGGTTGTGTTACGCTTTATGTCAGCGTATTGCTGCATATTCTTCATGCCGTCGGCTGGTGTTCTATTGAATGCCACGTACTGCGGCATACTGGAGGTGTGAGCTGGTAAAATGCTCACCATGGTTTAGCAATAAATTCTTTCCTCGAAATGTCCGTCTCCCTGGGCACAGTTACTTAAACTGGAGACTGGAGGAGGGGCATAGAGGGAGGAGCCAGTTCACACCAGTAGCGTGCGGTGAGGTCAGTGGCTGGTGAGGCACTGCAGCAATAATGTACGCTGAGGCCCATCGATGACCCCTACCACCGCTAAGCTGATGTCTGCTACCGCCCCACAAGCCAATACCCACTGCTGCTGCTGCTAATGGCTGCTGCCAATGCCAATCTACTACAAAATCGCCGCCATCAACGGTCCTGGCCCCCTGCCGCTAATTTGCATCTCAGTCCGAGGCAGCCACTGCCAAACATGTGATGAGCAGGCGGCTAATATATTGTAAATGTTGTAAAATAAAAAATTAATATTAAGGGGGGAGGGTGATGCCAGGGAGAGGGTGACAGCAGTGGGTGACAGAGAGAAGGTGACACTGACAGCATTGGGAGACAGGGAGAGGGTGACGCCAGGGAGAGGATGACAGCAGTGAGTGATAGAGTGAAGGTGACACTAACAGCATTGGGTGACAGGTAGAGGGTGACACCAGGGAGATGGTGACAGAAGTGGGTGCCAGGGAGAGGGTGATGCTGTGGAGAGGATGACAGCAGTGGGTTACACGGAGAGGGTGACACTAGGTATAGCACAATATAAAATTCAACATAAACAGTACAGCCCGGGTGAGCTTACACAATGTCACACTGAAAATACACTTAGAAATAAGAAGGCTCTTTTTGGGAGGCACGCTTGAAAATGTCCACAGGGATGTAAATGCACACATTTTTTTCTGGTCCCGCTCTTATCAGCGATCGTGGAGGGCACACGACAATGCTTTTTAGTATCAGGGTGACCCGTTCCCCCTAACGCAGACAGCAGAAGGGACCCTCTATCACTATATACTGTACTACACTCTCGGTAATTTACCTCACATATTAGCTCAGTATTTTTTCCTATTTTTCAGCACTCTCTCATTGGCGAATTTGTTGTAGTCTCCCTGCACTGTCCTTTGGCATCAGGGTTACGATCAGCAGAAGTGTTCTTTCTGTCTTATTTTTTTTATTTACAGTACATTATACAGTGCAGGTACACAATTATGTATTCCTGTTTTAACTGGAAATACCTGTGGAAATAACTATGTTACTGCACAATCTGCTGAATCAAATTGTATCAATCGCTTTCTTTAATAAAAAATTATAACAATGTGGCAATCATAAAATAACAGTGTTGCTACCACTTGCATTAGTTGGTGAATATAATCTTGTTTTATAGCAACAAAATATTCAGTTGCCGCTTTTGAACTTGTTCTAAAGCAACAAACGTTTTAGCAATGAGAACACATCAGTGTTTCTGTTATCTTTATCACAAGCTTACAGTATATTGTTGCTCCTGAGACCCTCATGCTTGATCAATTGAGGTGAATACTGTTCTCTCTAATACAAGCCTATAGTGTTATTCTTAAGGACCTCGATACTTTACTAATTGAGGTGACAATTGTGTCTTTTCCATATTGGGTTACTCTAACTTTACATTATTTTATATTTATGTGATCTTTTTCAAATATTACAATAATTGGCGGTTAGGGAGCAATATGATTAAGGATCATTAATGCCAATTAACTTGTTTTTTGTATTTATGCTTTTGACCGAGTGTCATGCGGATAATGAATGAGGTCCGCCGTTGGAATTGCTCCTATATTACATGTGCAATTTCAGTCATTTGTAAACATTTCAGATCTTTTTGGTGTATAACATTAATTGGTATTGTCATTTATGACTAGAGTAGTGATTATAGGATTATGTGATCAACAAATTGTTTTACGTTTGAATGAATTAAATGTTTGGTATATCTAAGTATTTTGGGGAACTGTACTCTTTTTAAGATGGAATAATAAAAGTTATGTTTTAATTTTTTCTAAGTGTGCATTTACAACCCTGCGGACATTTTCAAGCGTGCCCCCCAAAAAAGAGCCTTCGTTTTTCTAAGTGTATTTTCTCTGTTTTTTGGCTCTGGGGAGCACCGCCAACCCGTATTATACATTTGCTCTGTAGGGCTTATAAATTAGGTAGTTGGCTTTGTATCAGTACTTCATGATATTTCCCATCCATTTGAATCTGTTTGAGACATTATCAGATGCTCAGGGTGGGGATCCTGTTGCAGACATTCAATTTGTGTTTTTCTGTCCACAATGTCACACTGACAAGCACTCGCACTGTACTGAGGCACACACACTCATACTGAGACACGCACACTGACACTCACACTGAGGCGCACACACTCATACTGAGACACGCACACTGTCACTCACACTGAGGCACACACACTCATACTGAGACACGCACACTGACACTCACACTGAGGCACACACACTCATACTGAGACGCACACTGACACTCACACTGAGGCGCACACACTCTTACTGAGACACGCACACTGACACTCACACTGAGGCGCACACACTCATACTGAGACACACTCATACTGAGACACTCACACTGAGGCGCACACACTCATACTGAGACACGCACACTGTCACTCACACTGAGGCGAACACACTCATACTGAGACACACACGGTCACTCACACTGAGGCACGCACACCCATACTGAGACACACACTCATACTGAGACACGCACACTGACACTCACACTGAGGCGCACACACTCATACTGAGACACGCACACTGTCACTCACACACTCATACTGAGACTCGCACACTGACACTCACACTGAGGCACACACACTCATACTGAGACACACACACTGTCACTCACACTGAGGCACAAACACTCATACTGAGACACGCACACTGAGGCGCACACACTCATACTGAGACACGCACACTGACACTCACACTGAGACACGCACACTGACACTTATACTGAGGCACACACACTCATACTGAGACACACACACTGTCACTCACACTTTTACTGAGACACACAGACACACTGAGGCACACATTCATACCGAGGCACACACACATTACCACAGTAGCTACCTCCAGGCTGGAGACTCCAGCTCACACTGCAGGAGCCAGTGTCAGCAAAGTAGGCAAAGCAGCAGTCAGATCAGGAAACTTGGCATAATCGGGGGCGTGGCTTAGTCACTGATATGTGACCACGCCCTTTTTTTATAAAAATAACCCCTCACCATCAAGCAGCAGGCTCCGGAGTCAGCCCAACACTAGCTGGTGTACAGTGCTCCCCCCCTCCCCCCTTAACGCACCACTGCTGCTCCCTGCAGCCCTGTCACCCGGGGGAGTCTCTGGTGATCTGTGGGTGTGAGCTGCCCCCCTTCCCACGTTACTTTCATTCACTCACCCCCCCTCACCTGGGTCCTCGGCATATGTGCCTTCTGCAGAGGTGTCAGTGCTGCTCCCTGGGAGAGAGCAGCGTAGGGAGTTAGCGCCGCCCGCTGCATAAAGCACTCCCAGCTTCCGCGGTGCTGTCTTCCACTGTCCCCCCCTCCTCCATGTACCGCTGTTGCTGCACTGTGTCTTCCGGCTCTGCCTGTGTGTGACAGGCGCCAGACTGGCAGCGGCAGCAACAGCAAGGACAGTGCTGTGAGTAAGGAGGCAGGGAGGGGGGAGCCGCTCATAATGAAGTCAGCGCCGCATGCACTCTGTCTCCTGGGCATCCCGGCCCGCCGCCGCTTCTCCCAGCCACGTCTATGTGATTGGACCAGCGGATCCAGCACTGTCCAATCACAGGTGCCTCGCTAGCAGGGGCGTGCTTTCCCTGCTAGCGAGGCACTTGTATAAGTGCCGCTTTCCACTCTTTTTGTGATGGGCTTTTACAGCCCAGCGCATGGCCCGCCCCCCCGCTTTGTCCCGTTCCCACTGGTTACGGGAGGCACTAGCTGTCAGTGCCTCCCAAACGTATTACAATGGACTACAATGATTATAATAATACAAAGAGGGTACATATGACACAGAATATGTGTCTTATGTATCTTCTTTGTATTATTTTAATCATTAGTGACAGGGGAGGCACTGCCTCCCCTGCCTGCACGTCCCTGGTTCACACCCATTCAAAGTCTTAAAGTGCCTATGTCTCCTGCGGATCCCATCTATACCCCATGCTTCTTGAAGCATCCCCAGCATCCTCTACGGACTAAGAGAAAAGGATTTACCGGTATTATATGCTATTATATGCAGGGCACACAGCATCAGTGCTGAGAGGTTATATGGCTTGGGGTGCCAAACATCATATAATATAGAAATATATATGTATATATATATATATATATATATATACACACACACACACACACACACATATCTGTGTCATTAAAAGTACACAACATTGAAAATAGCAGACACAATACTGAATGTGGTCACAGAACTTTATTGGTATAATTCGGTCTTATTTCTGTGTAGTAATAGTCTGATTATAACAGTTATCTGTTCCACCAAATTAAGTAATAAAAGTCTCAACCCCTACCCCTGTCTGTCAAGTTTTAATGTTCAGTCAATATACCAGCTAGCAAATTATAAAGATATTTGTAGGACAGTAAACGTAATACCATTTGACACTAAATATTCTCAAGTAAACATTTTCAAACAATTTAAATTTAAGAGAATTAAAAAAAATAAAGATAAATGTGTACAGAATTTATGCAAAACGCAGTTGTTCCTATCTTCCCTATAGTATGAAACAAACTCTACCATGCAACATTACTTGCTTTCACCCTTGAACCATATGTTTTGGAAAATTAATTAAAACTCACTTTTCACACTATAGGACAAATAATTTAAAAATTGGCCCCTTTAAATCCTGTGGCAACATTTTTGAAAAATTGTCACTTTAGACAAATCGGAAGCAATTACATTTGTCCCCATTTTTATTGTATTTTAGTGTCAGGACCTTTGCTGTATCTCAATGCCATGGTCCTTTTTTTTTACCCCACGTACCATAGAAGCAAAATAACCCCCTTGTATATGTTTCCCAAGTACTGATTATTTTCACATAACAAGATCTAGTCACAAAATACTTCACACAATAAACTTTTCCCCCTGAGGCTCTTTTGTAGGAAATGTAAATCTAAACTTAATAACACTTTAATGGCAAATGCACTGGAACTTAATAAATGTTTATGTACAAAATATAGATTATTTGGAAATATATTAATTTGCTGAAATTGTACACTGTTGAGTGTAACTACAACTTACTGAAAGATCTGCAACATTTGATTTGGCTAAACATTTTGTGAACAATAAACTTGCAACATAAGCCTACACTAAGCATAGGTGGCTTTTACAACCAAGAGATGCATATGCCCTAAAATAACAAACTATAATTTACTAAATGCAAACACATACAATTGAAAAAGTCAAACAAATTTGTAATGAAAAAAACTAATAATAAAATTAAGAAGTACCTCATCACTAATGCTATTAACGTTTATTTATTTAAAAAAACTAAAAAAAACTAACATGAAATAAAGAAACATAACCTTGAACCAGAAAAAAGGCAACACAAAAATTTACAAAATTAAATTATAAAGCCTTAAAACGTGCATTGTAAAGTGCATTTGGCAAATACACAATTCCCCCATTACCTATCAATCATGAAAGCCATTCATTAATATCATTTTGTAGAAACAATATTATATATTCTAAAACTTTAAATACAATTATCTTCTCTTGTTTAATTGGATTTGCATTTATTTTATGTTCCTAGGCTTTTCAGGAATCATTTTGCAAGCAGTGGAATCTCCACAGCATGAGGTTGTGTTTCCAAAATGTGTCAGTCTCCAACATCCCCATCTCTGTCCCCAATAAGCCAAAGAACATGGAAACTGATGGCAAGTAAAGCAGTTCCTAAGAGATCTCCCAATGCAGTGAGATAAGGAATGGAAAAACTGTCTGGGTCCTTTCCCTTCCTCCAAATGTGATGCACCATCCAGTCTGCGATCCACAGCAAAGCAAATACCTGAAAGAGACAAGTCATTGAATAAACAGAATGTTTTAAATGTACGCTCCATTCCAGAGGCTTACCCATGGAAAGATCCTGGATTATGGCACACAAGCCGTGCATTATTTGGAAGGGGGGAGTCTAACAGAGTACATTCTGTGGGCAGGAGACTGGGTGTTTTGTCTGAACTTGTCAAAAACACTATTCAGCTAAGTCAAAACCGTAATCCAGTTTATGGGAAAATAATATAAATATATATATATTTATATATATATATATATACACACACCTAAAAATAAAAATTTAAAAATACTTAATAGTACAAACAAATATTATATAAGTCACACATGTATGTTAAAATGTATGGCCAATGAACGTGGCTGATATATAAGGGGTGGGATGGCCAGTATGTAGTTACTGTGCCGACATTAAGAATGTTAACACGGTCAAAATGTTGACATGTTCCAAATGTCGACATTACGTATGTGTACGATAGGAACATAAGAGGATTAGGCTACAGTTAACGTAAAACTGTACTGTCGACATGCATAATGTTGTCTTGTTGGCAATGTGACCCTGTTGACAAGGATTCAGTATGATGTCCCAGTTGTCGGGATGCCGACGGTCACATGACCGACATCGGGCATCCCAACATCGGAGGGAGTAAGTACTTTTACCCCCCCCTTCCTCTACCCTAACCCTAAACCAATCATATGAGTGGTCTCAGGATCCCGGAGTCTGTCCACTGTTGACAACATATAGCACACCCAACAAAAGCTATTCTGTAGAATAGGTGCATTGCCTTTTTCAGGAATTAAGAGTCCTCTTGTCACTTAACTGAATTGTATTTTCATAAGACAGCTCAGAACACCCATGTCTATTGCCCACTAAGTCTTCTGCTAGACTCACCCTCCTTACAGTGCTTCCGGAAAGTATTCACAGCGCTTCACTTTTTCCACATTTTGTTATGTTACAGCCTTATTCCAAACACATTTTTCCCCTCAAAATTCTACACACAATACCCCTTAATGACAACCTGAAAAAAGTGTTTTTGAGATTTATGCAAATGTATTAAAAATAAAAAACTAAGAAATCACATTTACATAAGTATTCACAGCCTTTGCTCAATACTTTGTTGAAGCACCTTTGGCAGCAATTACAGCCTTGAATATGATGCCACAAGCTTGGCACACCTATCTTTGGGCAGTTTTGTCCATTCTTCTTTGCAGCACCTCTCAAGCTCCATCAGGTTGGATGGGAAGAGTCAGTGCACAGCCATTTTCAGATCTCTCCAGAGATGTTCTATCGGATTCAAGTCTGGGCTCTGGCTGGGCCACTCAAGGACATTCACAGAGTTGTCCTGAAGCCACTCCTTTGATATATTGGCTGTGTGCTTGCGGTCGTTGTCCTGCTGAAAGATGAACCGTCACCCTAGTCTGAGGTCAAGAGCGCTCTGGAGCAGCTTTTCATCCAGGGTGTCTCTGTGCATTGCTGCATTCATCTTTCCCTCTATCCTGACTAGTCTCCCAGTTCCTGCCGCTGAAAAACATCCCCGCAGCATGATGCTGCCACCACCATGCTTCACTGTAGGGATGGCACTGGCCTGGTGATGAGCAGTGCCTGGTTTCCTCCAAACATGACGCCTGTCATTCACGCCAAAGAGTTTAATCTTTGTCTCATCAGACCAGAGAATTTTGTTTCTCATGGTCCGAGAGTCCTTCAGGTGCATTTTTGCAAACTCCAGGCTGGCTGCCATGTGCTTTTTACTAAGGAGTGACTTCCGTCTGGCCACTCTACCATACAGGCCTGATTGTTGGATTGCTGCAGAGATGGTTGTCCTTCTGGAAGGTTCTCCTCTCTCCACAGATGTATGCTGTAGCTCTGATAGAGTGACCATTGGGTTCTTGGTCACCTCCCTGACTAGGGCCCTTCTCCCCCGATCGCTCAGTTTAGACAGCCAGCCCGCTCTAGGAAGAGTCCTGGTGGTTTCAAACTTCTTCCATTTACAGATGATGGAGGCCACTGTGCTCACTGGGACCTTCAAAGCAGCTATTTTTTTTACAATCCAGTCTCGGAGGTCTACAGTCAATTACTTTGACTTCATGCTTGGTTTGTGCTCAGATATGAACTGCCAAGTGTGGGACCTTATATAGACAGGTGTGTGCCTTTCCAAATCATGTGCAAGCAACTAAATTTATCACGGGTGGACTCCAATTAAGCTGTATGAACATCTCAAGGATGATCAGTGGAAACAGGATGCACCGGAGCTCAATTTTTAACTTCATGGCAAAGGCTGTGAATACTTATGTACATGTTAGTTTTTTATTTTTAATACATTTCCAAAAAAAAAAAAAAAATATATAATGTTTTTGACGTTGTCATTATGGGGTATTGTGTGTAGAATTTTTGAGCGAAAAAATTAATTTATTCCAGTTTGGAATAAGGTTGTAACATAACAAAATTTGGAAAAAGTGAAGCGCTGTGAATCTTTTCCGAATGCACTGTATATAATCCATATTTAGTGAATACATATTGCATGTATGTTCAATTCTTAGTTGTGGTACTAGAAGCTTATTTAAAAAAAAAAAAAAAAAAAAAACTATATTTATTTTTAGCAATGATTTACACCGAAAAATGGAAACATGCTACGTATTATGGCCCTCATTCCGAGTTGATCGGTCGCAAGGCGAATTTAGCAGAGTTACACACGCTAAGCCGCCGCCTACTGGGAGTGAATCTTAGCTTCTTAAAATTGCGACCGATGTATTCGCAATATTGCGATTACTAACTACTTAGCAGTTTCAGAGTAGCTTCAGACTTACTCTGCCTGTGCGATCAGTTCAGTGCTTGTCGTTCCTGGTTGACGTCACAAACACACCCAGCGTTCGCCCAGGCACTCCCACCGTTTCTCCGGCCACTCCTACGTTTTTTCCGGAAACGGTAGCGTTTTCAGCCACACGCCCCTGAAACGCCGTGTTTCCGCCCAGTAACACCCATTTCCTGTCAATCACATTACGATCGCCGGAGCGATGAAAAAGCCGTGAGTAAAATTACTTTCTACATAGTAAAGTTACTTGGCGCAGTCGCAGTGCGAACATTGCGCATGCGTACTAAGCGGATTTTCATTGCGATGCGATGAAAAATACCGAGCGAACAACTCGGAATGAGGGCCAATATTTTATGAAAAAGACATGAAATAAATATTTTAGCAATAAGCAGCCATCACAGTAGCCTTGTGTCTCTCTCTAACACAAAAATGATGACATTACAATATTACTGAAATGATTACTCTGGATTCACAACTCTGTATTTTCACCTACAGATGTGCCCTCATACATCTTTGCTGCAGTTGCGCCACACAACCCCTCTTGGCATGCCTGGTTCCGTGAGACTGTTAGAGTTGGGTGTATTTTTTCTCAGAAACTGCATCTTAGATGCAATGCAATGTGAGTAGGATGCACCAGGAGAGTGTGCTGATTAATTTGATATGCAACACTTGTATATGGTAAATTGTTTGGACATCGATGGCGGATAAACCATGTCTCTTTGCCATGAATGGCTGCCTGTCAGCAATGGTTTTTCTTTTTTTTTTCTCCAAATACTGGGGGCCAGAAGCTTAGCCCTGTCTCCCATTTAACCCAGCAATGGTTTCATGCCAGTGATGTTAATCACAGATGGAACCATTGATGGTTGACTTAATGGCTATCCTTAGGATCTAGCAACACTATCTGTTTGCAACCCTACCTCTGATTTTGCACCTGAACCCGACTAGACTATGCTATCACCCTTGTGTCCAGTTTTCCTGCCTACAATATTAATTTATCAAAACCCCAGCATAGAAACTGCAGCCAACAATCTAGCAACCCATCAAATTCCTTTGTCTGGACTACTAGATGTGAAACATATCCTCTGTTACCATGTTTCTACAATTTATACACATGTATAGACCACTTGGCCTTAAACTCCTAAAATACTTCTCAGTCTAGTTTCAATCATGATAGTGAGTAGACATTAGAACAGTCTTTATTACGTATGGTACTTAAACTGTTTCTTTATAATGGAACATACTATGTACCTTCAGCAGAACACAGGACACATATCAGATACATCTTTGTTCACTCCTTTAATAATTTTGCTTCATGAAATGAGTGTCATATTCACGCAGCTATTAACATCTAGGTGCATCCTGTATGAACTTAAATTGCTTGCTCAGTCCAATGGTTCCCCTACAAATGTTGCAAAAGTTTCCTCTCCCAACTCCACAAATCTTGATGGAAACCACAAATGTGCCTGTATTGAGCGTATGGAACTAAATATGTATTTCTCTTCTATGCAGAGTTGCACACATCTATGTAGCTGGACAAATCCTGATCATATATACTGTGTGGAGTTTGTATATTCTCCCTGTGCTTGTGTAGGTTTCCTTCGGGTACTCTGGTTTCCTCACGCAATCCAAAAATACACCTTACGATGGTGTAAAGAGCGCAAAAACTGGACAGTGTAACAATGGGGATGAGTGTTCTGAAGTGAACAATCATGGTTTAAACTTTTCTGATCAGATGGACGTGTTTGGGTTTGGTGTTTGTCAGGGGAATGTCTGATGCCAGAGTGTACAGTACCCATAGTACAGCATGAAGGTGGTGGCGTTAGGCTGTGGGGTTTGTTTCAGCTAGTTTGGCATGGGTCCACTAGTTGTAATGCATGGTCACATTAACTCTGAAAAGTATAGAGATGTTCTCGATAACTCCGTGCTCCCTACATTATGGTAGTTCTACGGAAACAACAAATGTTTTTATCAGGACAACAATGCCACCTGTCATGTTTCGTGGGCGATGCTGGACTGGAATACAGAAAATTTGGTAACCTGGATGTCCTAACCCCATTGAGAACCTCTGGGACAAATTGGAGCGACGGGTGCGTTCTAGGCCAACTCAACCTTCTTCAGTGTCACAGTTGGTCACTGTACTTAAAGCGGAATGGTAAAACATACCGCCTGCTCTTGTCCAGGAACTTGTGGACAGTTTGCCAAAAAGGGTGTCTACAGTAAACACTGCACATGGTGGACCTACAAAGTACTGACGTCAATAAAATTTTGTTGCATGTTCAGTGAGTCACTCTTCGCAACATGGTGCTCCTTTCCAGGAGCAGTGCTTTGGGAACCAGCGCCATCTGAAAAAGGTGTAGGTTCCCGCAGGCTGAAAATCTTTCAGTTTTCATAGATTGCTGAATATTAGGCATTCCTTTGGGGCCCCTAATAATAAATCGCCTGTTACTAAAAACATGTTTCCACAAGTGTAATGGGCCCATTTGTGATATTGAATAGTCTTGGGTCATTCTCCCTCAAAAAATGGAACCCTTATCTATTGTAATGTATTGACTAATTTGGGATCACCAAAAGTATAAGATGCACATGTGTAATCCTGGCACCCTTAGTCAACCTCTTTTTCATCTTTTGCCCAACTTTAAATTATTAAATAAATGAAAAATGTGAAAAAGAAATTTGCTGTTGCATGCCACCTCCTGCAAGAATTTCTGGCTTAAGTTAATTATTTAGGGGCCTATTCATCATCCTTAATCGGCTTGTTACACATGCGAAACAGTTTGCTAAATGCCTTTGCCACCTTTTTGTGCCTGTCCAAGTTACTCCATACAAGTGGGGAACCATTCTAATAGGGAGACTCTTCAAAATATCTTCATTATCTTCAATTCACATGTGCCAAAATAGGAAATGGGTGAAGGCCTTGACTTATGTGCACAGTATGCCCAATTTGTTATTTATTACCGATTTATCACATACTGATTGTTACATTTACTATCTGCATTATACAGTCTGTAAGACTATTTATTTAGACATGTTATTTGGTATCTCGATTACTATGGATTCAATTATATTTTTACTGCAGTTTTTGCACCAGTTATCTAAAGGAGACATACTAATGTGGAATAAACATAAGCAAGCGCTATTACAGACGAGTAATGTGATGCATATTTCTACATATCAGACATTGGTATTTCTGTGATAATGAAGGCAGAAAGTAAACCAGAAAAGAACAGCATAATGGGCAGGGATAGACGGCACAGAATGTTGGTTTTATGGACATTGCTTCCATGCTCCTCTCTATGAATACACCAATCTGAGTGAGCCTGCAGTCTATTCATGCATTCAGCAAAGTGTTGGGAAGCACAGCATGATGCGCATTCAAATAGCATACAACCGATAATATATAACAGTCAGAATAAATGATCCTGCAGCCAGTTCAAGTGACATATTTTTATTGGGCTGTCACCTCAGAAGCCCTTGGGTTTAAATGTACTCTGGAAAATAATACGAGAAATAAAACAAATAAAACAATTAGGCGCAGCAGCAGAGGATGGAATGCCCAAGCTGACCTCTTTTCTCAGTAAGGAAGGATTACAAGGATGTACACTTTAACCCTATGATATTGAGGTCACAATCTCCCCACAAGCCCAGGAGATTTTACATTCAGTCCAGAGGAGCTGTCTGCCTATGAATGTGTGTACGTGTCTCTCTTCTTAAAGTAAATTTCCTCCCCAAGCATCGCCAAATTCACCTTAGAAAACCTTTCCACAAGTGGAGATTAACCTCTGACTTTCAGTATTTTGAGAACAACGATTTTACTGTGTTCAACAGATGTGAAGTCAATGATTTCTTATACCTGGATAGTGGAAGAGGGGATCTCTGCAATGAAATAAGCTATGGATGCTTTGGTATCATTATGAGCAAATATTTCACATATATGGGAAGGATCTTGTTTTATTATGCCTGTAACAGTGGGCAAAACCTGCAGATATGAGCGGCTGTCCCAGCTGCCTTGTTACATCTACAGCACAGTGTGAAGATATGGTTCCTAATGTAACAGGTGTTAGATGCCACCTAGTGAACAAATTGTAATTACACTCTTGTCTGCCTAATAATGTCTGACACAAGAGTGTTCTCCAGTTCTCTGCATTTAGAACTCGTACCATTCCCCAGGTGTACTGTAATGAAAGGTAATGGCTTTCCAGTACCCATTAAGCATATATTAAGGCCACCATTTTGTACAAAGTTAAATCCCTATTTGTCATTTATTTTAGTCATGTACAAAGATGTCAACAGAGCTACCCTAAGTGGTTTTGTCTAAAACACATGCATCCTCTGAGGTTGAGCTATACATATATAATTTACATATATACACACACTATAGGCATATAGGGCATAGTGAATTGTTATTAGCTTAGAAGCAGAGGTTGAAGTGGGCCAGTATGCCATGGTATGGAATACCGGACCTTCGCCACTGACCCGGAAGTTGTTTTTTTTTGTAATTAATAGCATCTGCAGCAACATACCCTCCAACAATTTACACATAAAAATCGGTACAAATTCGAAAAGGGGGCGTGGCCATGGTTAAAGGGATGTGAGGGACAGTTGTTTACAGGGAGTTATTGTCTATACCAGAGGCGGAACTACCGGCAGTGCGTTGCACTGGGGCCCGCCTCTGTCCAGGGGCCCAAGCATGTAATGAGTCAAACTGACTCATTACATGCCGCTGTGCGCTGCAGGCAACCGCTGCCCGCAGCGCACATCCGCCCGGAGAGGAGAGGAGCAGCGGCACGGACGGGGGAAGGAGGAGGAGGGAGGTGAAGGAGGGAGCCGCAGCAGCGCTTTGTTACTGGTGGAGGCGCTGCTGCTGCTGCCCCTCTGTTTCACTATAGGCTGTCTTCCGAGAACAGCCTATAGGTAAGCAGAGGGGCAGCAGCAGCAGCGCCTCCACCAGTAACAAAGCGCTGCTGCGGCTCCCTTCTTCACCTCCGTCCTCCACCTCCTCTACTGCCCGGGAATCGTCTGACGCGGCTGCACCGAGGAGCCTGAGCCGGCGGAGAGGGTAAGTATAATTCTTCTTTCTTTCTTTCTTTTTCTCTTTTTCTTTCTTTCTTTCTCTTTCTTTTTCTTGTGCCTGCCTGCCGCTATGTGTAAAAATGGGGGACTGCCTGCCGCTATGTGTAAAAAGGGGAATCAGCCTGCCGCTATGTGTAAAAATGGGGGACTGCCTGCCGCTATGTGTAAAAAGGGGAATCAGCCTGCCGCAATGTGTAAAAAGGGGGGACTGCCTGAAGTAATGTGTAAAAAGGGGGAATCAGCCTGCCGCAATGTGTAAAAAGGGGGGACTGCCTGACGTAATGTGTAAAAAGGCGGAATCATAGTGAATTGTTATTAGCTTAGAAGCAGTGGTTGAAGTGGGCCAGTATGCCATGGTATGGAATACCGGACCTTCGCCACTGACCCGGAAGTTGTTTTTTTTTGTAATTAATAGCATCTGCAGCAACATACCCTCCAACAATTTACACATAAAAATCGGTACAAATTCGAAAAGGGGGCATGGCCATGGTTAAAGGGATGTGAGGGACAGTTGTTTACAGGGAGTTATTGTCTATACCAGAGGCGGAACTACCGGCAGTGCAAGCAGTGCGTTGCACTGGGGCCCGCCTCTGTCCAGGGGCCCAAGCATGTAATGAGTCAAACTGACTCATTACATGCCGCTGTGCGCTGCAGGCAACCGCTGCCCGCAGTGCACAGCCGCCCGGAGAGGAGAGGAGCAGCGGCACGGACGGGGGAAGGAGGAGGAGGGAGGTGAAGGAGGGAGCCGCAGCAGCGCTTTGTTACTGGTAGAGACGCTGCTGCTGCTGCCCCTCTGCTTCACTATAGGCTGTCTTCCGAGAACAATCGCCAGGATGCTCTTTGCATTCTTTATCTGCCACTAAGATACTCTATGTATTGTATGTCAGTCACTAGGATGTAATGAGTCTATATAATATTAGTTTCAACTTTTAAGTTGAATTACTGAAATAAATGAACTTTTGCACGATATTCTAATTTTCAGAGTTTCACCTGTAAATACAGACGGCACTGGGAAGGTGGAAACTCTTCTTGGGAGAAAAGGTATATCCACCATTATGACTGGGTGAGTAAGTACTGGTTACCAGTGAGAAGAGGCAAAATTATTTATCTTTTCGACTTCTAGAAAGAATTTAAAATCAATGGGATATTGGTAGTAAATAAGATCATACCAATAAGAATTATCTTACGGTGGCACACAGTAATTTTTATATGTTTTTACAAATACAGCATTTTATCCAATCACTTTCTCTGCCAATGACTACTGAACACGGGGAGGACCCCCTTTTCCACACTGTGTCTTCCTCATTATCTAAATATCACAGACTTAAGAATTTATATCATATCCTCATTCTCACGGCCAAAGATAAGCTTTTGAAGTGCTCTATGTCAAACTGATCCGTTGATATCCCTAATGCCATTACACCTGAGATTTTACAAAATCGCTGTGGATCTATTTTAGAATATCTGCACTCGGCAAAATTTCAAGAGACACATTTAGGGGTATATGCAATTCACAGCGAATCGCGGCAAATTATCGCCGTTTTTTAATTCGACACAATTCGACAGGTGAATTCCGGCAGGTGGCTGCCGGAATTCAACATATTCAATGAAAAACGGATTCGACAGTCCCGCGGGCGAAAAACGGCCGATTTGCCGGATTTTGCCGCGATTTAAAAAAACGGGGAAAAACCCGAAAAAAAAATGGCGTGGGGTCCCCCCTCCAAAGCATAACCAGCCTCGGGCTCTTCGAGCTGGTCCTGGTTTTAAAAATCCGGGGGAAAAAATTAACAGCGGATCCCCCGTATTTTTAAAACCAGCACCGGGCTCTGCGCCTGGTGCTGGTGCCAAAAATACGGGGTACAAAAAGAGTAGGGGTCCCCCGTATTTTTAACACCAGCATCGGGCTCCACTAGCTGGACAGATAATGCCACAGCCGGGGGTCACTTTTATACAGTGCCCTGCGGCCGTGGCATTAAATATCCAACTAGTCACCCCTGGGGGAGTGGGGACCCCTACAATCAAGGGGTCCCCCCTCCCCCAGCCACCCAAGGGCTAGGGGTGAAGCCCGAGGCTGTCCCCCCCATCCAAAGGCTGCGGATGGGAGGCTGATAGCCTTGAGTAAAATGACAGAATATTGTTTTTTCCAGAAGAACTACAAGTCCCAGCAAGCCTCCCCCGCAAGCTGGTACTTGGAGAACCACAAGTACCAGCATGCGGGAGAAAAACTGGCCCGCTGGTACCTGTAGTTCTACTGGGAAAAAAATACCCAAATAAAAACAGGACACAGACACCGTGACAAGTACAACTTTATTACATACTGCCGACACACACATACTTACCTATGTTGACCCGCCGACTGCCACAGTCTCCGACGATCCGGGGTACCTGTGCAAAAAATTATACTCACCTCAATCCAGTGTCCGGGAGATAATCCACGTACTTGTTTAAAAAAAAAAACGAACACCCGTACCATGCCGGACTGAAAGGGGTCCCATGCTTACACATCAGACCCCTTTCCCCCGAATGCCGGGACACCACGTGACTCCTGTCACTGAGGTCCCTTCAGTCAATCAGGAAGCGCTACTTCCGTGGCGCTCACCTGATTGGCTGTGCGCTGTGTGAACTCAGACAGCGCATCGCACAGCGCCCTCCATTATATTCAATGGTGGGAACTTTGCGGCTAGCGGTGGGGTCACCCGCCGGTCAGCGGCTGACCGCGGGTAACCCCCGCAGACGGCAAAGTTCTCACCATTGAATATAATGGAGAGGCTTTGCGATGCGCTGTCTGACAGCTCAGACAGCGCACAGCCAATCAGGTGAGCGCCACGAAGTAGCGCTTCCTGATTGGCTAAAGGGACCTTTCTGTGACAGCTGTCACGGAGCCGTCTCAGCATTCGGGGACAGGGGTCCCATGTGTAAGCATGGGACCCCTTTCAGTCCGTTTGGTCGGGTGTCCGGTTTGTTTGTTTGTTTTTACAAGTCCGTGGATTTATCTCTGGACCCTGGTTGAGGTGAGTATATTGATCTTTTCTTTTCAGGTATCGGTGGATTCTACATGGAGAAGAGGACAGATGTCGGCGTGTGAACATAGGTAAGTATGTGTGTGTCGACGTATGAAATAAAGTTGTACTTGTCACGGTGTGTGTGTGTCCTGTTTTTATTTGGGTATTTTTTTCCCAGTAGAACTACAGGTACCAGCGGGCCCGTTTTTCTCACGCATGCTGGTACTTGTGGTTCTCCAAGTACCAGCTTGCGGGGGAGGCTTGCTGGGACTTGTAGTTCTTCTGGGAAAAACAATATTCTCTAATTTTACCAAGGCTATCAGCCCCCCATCCGCAGCCCTTGGATGGGGGGGACAGCCTCGGGCTTCACCCCTGGCCCTTGGGTGGCTGGGGGGGACCCCTTGATTGAAGGGGTCCCCACTCCCCCAGGGTACCCTGGCCAGGGGTGACTAGTTGGATATTTAATGCCACGGCCGCAGGGCACTGTATAAAAGTGACCCCCGGCTGTGGCATTATCTGTCCAGCTAGTGGAGCCCGATGCTGGTGTGAAAAATACGGGGGACCCCTGCTCGTTTTGTCACCCGTATTTTTTGTACCAGCACCAGGCGCAGAGCCCGGTGCTGGTTTTAAAAATACGGGGGATCCCCTGTCAAATTTTTCCCCGCATTTTTAGAACCAGGACCAGCTCGAAGAGTCCGAGGCTGGTTATGCTTTGGAGGGGGGACCCCACGCCATTTTTCCCCGGTATTTTACCATTCCATCTGTAAAAAAAAAAATATATATATATTATTTTTAAAAATATATAAATAATACTAGTGCCTCCAAAAAAGACAAACCAAGCACCTAATCCCTTCTAATATAAATAGATCTGATATTACCAAGAAAAAAAAACACAAAAAAAACATGTTTTACATTTTTTTTATTGGTTTCACCCTCCAAAGTGTGGCGGATTGAAAATGACGAATTTGCTGTCTAAAAGCACTGTTGTCGAATTTCCAAACTTGAATTGAATACACTTTGGTCGAATTGCAGCACTTGTATCATTGCAGAAAAGTCGAATTTGCAAAAAGTCGAATTTCAAAAAGTCGAATTTTGAAAGTCCGTTTTTTTGACGGAAAGTACTGAATTGCATTGACAAATTTTTTTTTTTTTTGGCGAAAATGTCCCGAAATTCGACAATTTCGGGAATTCGACCGCAATTGCATATACCCCTTAAAATTTATTAGCAGAGCATATATCTCACCTGCTCAGAGAAGACATATGGTGTCAGAGGAGACGGGGTCTTCCCAAAATGTAATATGGTAAATGCCACCTGTATCCACTGGTTTTGGGAGTACTGTAAAATCAAATATTTTTGGAACAAACTGATCGGATATATATCAACCGCCTGTTCTCATTACATTTGGTTGCACACCCTATTCTGTTTTTGCATTTTTATAACTGGGATCTAGGCCCTGACAAAAAGACACTTATTCCCTTGTTATGTGTAATACTGACAGTGGCTAAAAAATTTTATTTTATGCAAATAAAGGGCATAGAAAAGCCTGCCCCTACCGTCCTGGCAGTGGAAAACACACCTCTTCATATTTTGTATCTTGAGAGACAACTTACACTCCCTGATGTGGAGAAAGGGGTGGTTAGATCTCACAGGAAATGGGGTATGGTTATTGATCAACTTGATAACGCTACTCAAAATACGATAGAGGGCTTATGCAGTGGCGGAACAAGCAAGCGGTGGGCCCAGGTGCGACAAAATGCTTTGGGCCCCCCCCCCATCCAAGTCCACCCCGGGGGCAGTGCGCGCCGTAGGCGCGCGCAAAAATACATAGTGGCGTGGCTTCGTGGGGAAGGGGTGTGGCCACAAAATAATACCAACACAGTAGTCTCCATTATTCAAATTACGCCGCACAGTAGCACCACTACACCAGGTAGAGACCCTTTTACACCTTACAGCGAACAGATTCCTCTTTTTACACATTACAGCAGACAGCGTGCCCTTTTTACACATAACGGCAGACAGCGTGCCCTTTTTACACATAACGGCAGACCGCGTGCCCTTGTTACACATTACGGCAGACAGCGTGCCCTTTTTACACATTACGGTAGACAGCGTGCCCTTGTTACACATTACGGCAGACAGCGTGCCCTTGTTACACATTACGGCAGACAGCGTCCCCATTTTTACACATTACGGCAGGCAGATTCCTCCTTTTTACACATAGCAGCAGGCAGATTCCCCATTTTTACACATAGCGTCAGGCAGCCCCCCTTTTTTACACATTACGGCGGGCAGATTCCCCATTTTTACACATAGCGTCGGGCAGATTACCCCTTTTTACACATAACGGCAGACCGCGTGCCCTTGTTACACATTACGGCAGACAGCGTGCCCTTTTTACACATTACGGCAGACAGCGTGCCCTTGTTACACATTACGGCAGACAGCGTCCCCATTTTTACACATTACGGCAGGCAGATTCCCCTTTTTACACATAGTGGCAGGCAGTCCCCCCTTTTTACACATTGCGGCAGGTAGTCCCCCCTTTTTACACATTGCGGCAGGCAGTCCCCCCTTTTTACACAGTGCGGCAGGTAGTCCCCCCTTTTTACACATTGCGGCAGGCAGTCCCCCCTTTTTACACATTGCGGCAGGTAGTCCCCCCTTTTTACACATTGCGGCAGGCAGTCCCCCCTTTTTACACAGTGCGGCAGGTAGTCCCCCCTTTTTACACATTGCGGCAGGCAGGCACAAGAAAGAAAGAAGGAAAGAAAAAGAAAGAAAGAAAGAAAGAAAGAAAGAAAGAAAGAAAGAAAGAAAGAAAGAAAGAAAGAAAGAAAGAAAGAAAGAAGAATTATACTTACCCTCAGGCTCCTCGGTGCAGCTGCGTCAGACGACGATTCCCGGGCAGTAGAGAATGAGGAGGAGGGAGCCGGAGGACGGAGCCGCAGCAGCGCTTTGTTACTGGTGGAGGCGCTGCTGCTGCTGCCCCTCTGCTTCCCTATAGGCTGTTCTCGGAAGACAGCCTATAGGGAAGCAGAGGAGCAGCAGCAGCAGCGCCTCCACCAGTAACAAAGCGCTGCTGCGGCTCCGTCCTCCGGCTCCCTCCTCCTTCCCCCGTCTGTACCGCTGCTCAGCTCCTATCTCCGGGCGGCTGTGCGCTGCGGGCAGCGGTTGCCTGCAGCGCACAGCGGCATGTAATGAGTCAGTTTGACTCATTACATGCTTGGGCCCCTGGACAGAGGCGGGCCGCAGTGCACTGCCTGCACTGCCGGTAGTTCCGCCTCTGGGCTTATGTGTCTTTATGATCGGTGTGTGGCACACAGATTTTTTTTTATATAAGTATATTTAGTATTTTGTGAGAAAGAAGTAAAGATGTATCCGGAGTACATTTTGGCACTGTGTCTTGTGCATAATAAGTTTTCCCCTATGTGCCCCCCCCCCCCCCCCTTTCTCTCTTTTTTCTTTTCTTCACTACTTCCTTTTATTCATTTTAAATTATGTTTTTGTATAGATGGTATACATATGGCTATAATCATCAAGATTCTAGCGAGGTCACTGGCTGGTCTCACTTTTCATCTTTACACTTTTGCTGCTTTTGTATTTTTGTAATCTCCTATATAATAGCCCAGATTTGTCACTCTGTGACTGTGTGGATAACGCTGGGCATGGCTAGGAGCTCTCATTGGGTTAGCAGCAGGTCTATCACATCCAGTCCACAGCTGATTGGGCGAGAAACGCCCTACCACACAGGTTACAGCCAGTGGCGCACCCAGGGGGGTTTAGAGCACCCAGAAACCCCCCTCCACCAAAAAAAAAAAAATATATATATATTTTTTATTTGCTGCATGAGTATTATTAATGGCTGTCTAGCGTCCTCTGCAGCCTGCTGTCTTCCTGGTGGCACTTGTAAGTGCTTAATAAAAGTTTACTTTCTTTTAATTATAGTATATAAATATTCATGTGCATACATATATACACATGTATATACATATATACATACATATAAACACATATGTATATATACGTGTACTGTATGTATATATATATATATATATATGTATGCATGTTTAATAAGCTATGTATATGTATATATATATACATACACAGTATATATATATATATATATATATATATATACGGTATATATATGTGTAGATATGTATATATATATATATATATATATATATATATATATATATATGTATACACATACACACACACACACACAGACGCACTAGTTTTACGGACCCAGCATATACTGGGTCACCTCAGTCCCCACCCCCGTGATTGGCTCCACCCAGTTCTGGAACCCCCCCCCCATGCAAATCCTGCATTTGCCACTGGGCGCTGCCCTTTGGCTGCTGTGTGTTTCCAGAGCAGGATTAACAATGGGGCTGATGGAGCAGCAGCTCTAGGCCCACACCCCAAAATAGGTTCACTGCATCTGCAGCAACATACCCTCCAACAATTTACACATAAAAATTGGTACAAATTCGAAAGGGGCATGGCTACGGGTAAAGGGACGTGGCCACACCCCTTTTCCCATAATTTCAATGGAAGTTTGGAGAGCCAAAAATCAGTACAGACCATAAAAAAAAGGCACTGTACCTGCCAAAAAGGTACAGTTGGAAGGTATGCCACTGCATCTGCAGCAAGTCTCTAGATAGGGGAAAAAAATCCTTTTACTGCAGCATCCTATGTCCTACTGTTAGTCCGCCTGCCCCCTCCGGCATCAATAATCCCCACTCCCTAGCCACGGCGCAGGTGGAACAAAAGCTGCTGCGGCCACTGGCATAGATGTGTATGAAAGCTGCGCAGCGGAAGGCTTTCATAGCCCTCCCTGCGCCGCATACTGTCTGAGCCCCGGAGCCTCCTCTGTACATGATGTCACAGAAGTGCCTCCCCGCCACAGCCGCACCCAGATCCCCAGAGGCCCTGACTCCGCAACACAGCACCGACGCTAACAATAGTGACTGGCTGCTTGGCTACTGTGAGAGTCTCCCGTGAGAGTCTCCGGTAGAGCCACTGCCAAAGGGAGGACAGCAGCTTAACTGCTTCCCGGAGGAGAAGCAGGAGAAGCATTACCTGCCCCTCCCCCACTCACACTACCTCCGGGCCCCATCCGCGGCACCCCCCCCCCCTCTCCACCAGCCGCAGTGGATCCGGACCCCCTCCCCCACCTGCAGCACCCCCGCACCCACCCCTTCCCTACCTGCCGCACCACCGCACCCGCCCCTCCCTCAGTGGCTTTAAACCCCCACCCACGGCACTACCGCACCAGCCCCTCCCACACCGGCGCTACCCCCGCAACCACCCCTCCACCACCCCCGGAGATCTTCCCCCATCCGCGTCTCCCCCGCACCCGACACTCCCCCAACCACAGCACCTACTAGGTGATTCATCAGGCCCTGCGGGCGCTGTTCACGCCGTTGCAAGGGGCTACGACCCCTTAACCATCGCACGCCCTCTGTCTGTGCAATATTTAACCACTCACACAATTATGATTGGAGGTAATACTCCACATAATACAAATATTGCATGCCACAAGGGCGTGCAAGGGTTAAGGGGGCGTAGCCCCCTACGACGGTGTGAAGAGTGCCCGTAGGGCGCGATGAATCACCTAGTTCTGATATATTTGCTCTATTTTTTGTATCAACAAATAAATGACATGTACATTCTTAATAAAATTGTGTGTGTATATATATATTTATATATATATATATATATATATATATATATATATATATATATACAGTCCCGGAGATGCGGCACTCTGGTTCACTTTAGCAAGCAAGAGGCGGGCGTGGACTCCCAAATATGGATCAACGTTTCAATATTTATTTATATTGTCATCAGGATACAGTTAAAACAAACATAGACATACCTTTATACAAGCCCATCACCACGTGAATGCCGGCGTCGGGAGCGGGACCGCTCACCCGCCCCTTTGCCGCGCTGAAAACGGACGTCATAGACCTGCGTCTAGTGAGTCCCGATGTAATCACCATGGCAACAAGAACAAGCCTAGAGACACAGGGCGCACTATAAGTACAACCATAATATCGTTATTCAAAACATATATCAAGCATTAATAACATGAATGGCCCATAAAGAACTAACTGATGAAAAGTAAAAGGCTACCATAGCAATATACTAACGTAATGCTGCGTAGGCTACGTTTTCATTAGGCCCCTTAGGGGCAATTACATTAAGGCGATGGATCCATTGTGCTTCGCAGCGTAATAGTTGTAAAGATCTGTTACCCCCTCTGATGTTAATGGGGACCGTATCAATCATACGGTAACGAAGACTAGTAAGTGGGTGTTTAAAAAGTGCAAAGTGGCGGGCTACGGGTTGATCACTCATGCCTGATCTAATAGCTGCCCGTATAGCTGCCCTATGAAATATCAAGTACGGGCTCTTATAGGATAAGGCCCCCAATTCCGACACCTGTTGAGCAGAAGCTAAGGCCAGTAACATAACTGTCTTCCACGTTAGGTATTTCAAGTCTACCCTATGTAAAGGTTCAAACCAATCCGACTGGAGAAAGGTCAATACCACATTGGAGGCCCCACGGAGCCGTGGGAGCGAAAAAGGGCGGTTGAATGTGCAGAACCCCCTTTAGAAAAGTCTGTACTACTGGAAGTACCGTCAGTTGTTTCTGGACCAAGATGGAGAGAGACGAAATCTGAACCTTGATGGAGCCTAATCTTAGGCCCTTATCCACTCCTGCTTGTAGGAACAGTAGATACCGGCCCAAACAAAATTCCACAAGGGAATATTTTCTACCCTCGCACCAAGAAACATTTTTCTTCCAAATACGGTGGTAATGTTTGGATGCAACCACCTTACGGGCCTGGATATTGGATGGGAGACCCTTTCTAGTTAAAATCTCCCTCTCAACTTCCAAGCTGTCAAACGTAGCCGCTGTAAGTCTGAATAGACAAAAGGACCTTGTTGAAGAAGGTCCTTGTGTAGTGGCAGAGGCCAGGGTTCCTCCTGATCCAACAACAAGAGGTCCGCATACCAGGCCTGACGAGGCCAATCTGGGGCAAACAGAATTGCCTGAACTTCTTCCTTTTTTAATCTTTTTAGAACGCTGGGAATGAGAGGAGGATATAGGTACACAAACTGGTAAGTCCATTGTGTCGTCAAAGCATCTACCGCTATTGCTTGTGGGTCCCTCGTTCTGGAGCAGTAACGACGGAGCTTCTTGTTGAGACGAGACGCCATCAGGTCTATTTGTGGACAGCCCCACCGGTGAATCAGTTGCTGAAAAACCTGAAGGTGAAGGCCCCATTCCCCCGGATGGAGGTCATGCCTGCTGAGGAAGTCTGCTTCCAAATAGTCCACTCCTGGAATGTATATGGCTGAGATGGCCCTTGTGTTGGCTTCTGCCCAGAAAAGCATTCTTGACACCTCTCGCATTGCGGCACTGCTTCTTGTTCCTCCCTGTCGATTTATGTACGCCACTGCCGTGGAGTTGTCCAACTGCACGTGGATGGCCTGATTCCGAAGGAGGTATGAGGCTTGCAGGAGAGCATTGTAAATTGTTCTGAGTTCCAGGATGTTGATTGGAAGTGCACGACCATTTCCCCTGGAACTGCACCCCTTCGGTCACAGCCCCCCAACCCCGGAGGCTGGCATCCGTTGTTAACAGAGTCCAAGACTGGATATTGTAACTCCGTCCATCCACCAGATGGGAGACTTGTAGCCACCATAGTAGGGATATCCTTGCTTTCTGCGACAGAGTTATAGCCTGATGCACATGCAGCCGAGAACCCGACCATTTGTCCAACAGATCCAGTTGGAATAGCAGTGCATGAAACCTGCCATACTGTATTGCCTCATAAGAGGCTACCAAGTGAATGCAAGGATTAATTCCAAGGTTTAATACCAATACCAGGTTTTAATACCAAGCGGACCATAGACTGAATAGTCAAGGCCTTGTCCATTGGAAGGTAAACCTTCTGAGACATCATATCCAGGATCATTCCCAGGAACTGAATTCTCTGCGATGGTTCCAGGTGAGATTTATTGAAATTGAGGACCCATCCGTGATCCGTAAACAGACGAGTAGTCAAGTTGATGCTGCGCAGCAGTTGTTCCCGGGACATAGTCTTTATCAGGAGATCGTCCCCGTACGGGATTATGTTGACACCCATCATGCGCAATTGCAGCATCATCTCTGCCATGACCTTCGTGAATACCCGTGGTGCAGTAGAGAGACCGAAGGGTAAGGCCTGAAACTGGAAGTGTTGGTCCAGTACCGTGAACCGTAGGAACGCCTGATGAGGTGGCCATATTGGGATATGCAGGTATGCATCCTTGACATCCAGGGAGACCAAGAACTCCCCCTCCTCCATACTTGCTATCACAGGTCTCAGTGATTCCATCTTGAATTGAACACTCACAGATAAAGGTTCAGGGATTTGAGGTTCAGGATCGGCCATACAGAACAGTCCGGTTTCGGGACTACAAAGAGGCTTGAATAAAACCCCTTTGTGTTAAGTTGAGGAGGTACTGGAACAAAAATTCCTGTTGAAAACAGTTTTTGAACTGCCTCTTGCAAAGTAACCCTTGCTGAAGGTGAAGCTGGTAAGCCTGACCTGAAGAATCTGAGAGGAGGGAGTTCCTGGAATTTCAGCCGGTACCCCTGATATACGAGATCCCTCGCCCAAGGATCCCGGCAGGACTCTGCCCATATATGGGCAAGGTGTTGAAGGCGAGCACCTACCTGAAAATCGCCTTGCTGCTGGGGCCACCCGTCATGCGGAGGGCTTTGAGGAAGAGGATCCGGAGGCCTGGTCCGAAGTTCCAGCAGCTGCTGGTTTACGGGACTTACCGAAAGTTCCTCTAGCAGCATTGGAGGCACCTCTGGCTCTGCCTCTAAATCTGGCCACACAAAAGGACTGCAGAGAGGGCCCAGGATAGGGATGTCTAGCAGGTGGCGCAGCAGACAGCAGATATGTAGATTTACCTGCAGTCACCTGAGATATCCACTTGTTCAGTTCTTCCCCAAACAAGGCATTACCTGTAAAAGGAAGGTTTTCTACCCCTTTTTTAGAATCCGCATCTGCTGACCATTGTTGCAGCCATAGGGCTCTGTGAGCCGATACTGCCATAGCCGAGGTACAGCCGTTAATGGTACACAGTTCCTTAACAGCCTCACTCATGAAGTTCACAGCATCTTGGATATGTTGCAGTAACGTAACTATCTCCTCTTGAGTTAGTGTATGCAACCCATTTAAAATGACATTAAACCATTTGACCATGGCTCTGGAAATCCAGCCGCACACTGTGGTAGGCCGTTGGGCTACACCTGCAGCAGAATAAATAGACTTAAGAGTGGTCTCCATTTTGCGATCAGCAGGCTCTTTGAGAGAAATAGCCCCCCGGTACAGGTAGTACAATTTTACGTGACAGCCGGGATACAGACGTATCCACTATTGGGTTTTTTCCCCAGATTTTCCTATCCTCTATAGGAAATGGGAAGGAATTTAATATCCGTTTAGGATTGATACATTTTTTATCAGGATTTAACCACGCTGCCTTTGCTAGAGAATCTAATTCCTTAGAAACTGGGAAAGTTGCAGAGGATTTTGGCTTTACTGTCACGATCCGGGTATCTGGACGCCATTTCTTACCCATCAGATGCCTCCTAAGGCTGGCTCAGCGCTCCAGGACCGGATCCCATCTGTTATCCTGATGTGTACATTCCTGTATCCTCTCCTGTCACTCTGGGACGCTGTCACAGTAAACGCCATATTACACCTGGCATGGCGTCTCCCGCGGCCTCCGCCGCCGTCCCTGAACTTCTGCATGCAGAGTGTCTGAGTGGCGATTACGTCAGCCGCGGCCTCCGCTGTGTCCGCGTGGTTGGATGTGCATCTGTCAGCCTGGCGCCTCCTGTCTCCGGTGGTTGGCGCCGCCATTACTGTTTTCATTACCACATGGATTACAAACCAAACTTCCCTCCAAGTGTCTGCATGGGCGCAGCCATCTTGGATTCTGTCAGCTGATCATTTCCACCAATCTGTTCTCAGTATTGATAATCTGCATAATTGCCTAGCCAATCCCTTCCTTGCTGCAGGTATAAATACACTGTGCCTGAGCAAGGAAGGCGTCAGTGCTTTGGTTGTCAAACCTAGTTCCTGTTTGTCTCTCTCCTGTGATTGTCTTCCAGGTTCCAGCTCCTGTCTCAAGACTTCCACCATAGAGACCCGCACCAGCATTCCACCTGCGGTGTAGCCTGACTCTCCAATCCATTGTGGATTCATCTGTTTCCAGCTACAACATTACCTGCTTCCAGCTCAGCTTCCAGCAGAGTACAGCTTCCCTTAAAGGGCCGGTGTCCTTTCTACACTTTACCACTCTCCACCGGTATTATTATTTCTCCGCTCTCAAGTTCTACATTTCAGTTCATATTTCATCGCTCCCAAGTTCATTTATTATTGAACTGGTTCCAGCCAGTATCCACTCCGTGCTAACAACAGTCTGGTTCCAGCCAGTATCCACAGCAGCTGTTTTATCTTCAGCAACCCAGCTTTTCCTGGAACACCAGCTGGCACAATCCTGGGTTATCTCCATTGCTACAGTCGGGCCTGGTAAGGACTTTCCATCTAGAAGATCATAAGAACTATCTCACACTACCAGTGCCCTGTGGCTCCTGCCATCCTGTAGTACCCAGGAACTGTATTTATTCTTTGCTGACTTTTACGTTTTCTTTTACTGCTGCTGTGTTGCGGAGTTGTCATAATAAACATCATTGACTTTTATCCAAGTTGTCGTGGTCACGCCTTCGGGCAGTTATTATTCATGTTACTTACATGTCCAGGGGTCTGATACAACCTCCCAGGTTCCGGTACATCTCAGCCCCTACAACTGAGGCTGCCTCCCGTCAGCTCAGGCCCTCAGTTGTGACATTTACATTAAAATGCAAATCCTCTGTAGGTTCTGCTTCCTTGTCTGGAATATTGAGAACATCTCTAATAGCAAAAATTAGGGCCTCAACTCCCGGGGATAGAGAATTATCCTCGACCTTCCCTAATTCATCCTCCTCTAATTCTGGTAATTCAGAATTAGAGTCAGACTGCAGTATCTGTGGGAGAGTGCATTTGTGAGAGAACAACAGGAGGGGCTGGGGAGCCTTTCTGTGGTCAGTAGTGGTTAACATGAATGTGTCGATAGACTGTTTCAGTGTTTGCCTCTCCTGTTTAGCCATGGCTAACTCTGAATTTATGTTTGTAATCATCGTTTTAAAGGAATCCAGCCACTCACGTTCCTTTCCATCACTACCCTGTGAAGGTAGTGAACATTGGGTACACATTAGAGACCCTTGTGAGGAAGGTGTAAACCTAGCCTTGCATGCAGTACACACACAGACTTATTAGTAGACATGCTTTTGCAGCAAACACAGAGTTAAGAGAGAAAAACACAGTGCAGTATAATAAAGACAGCACACTTCTTCTAGATAACCCTGAATGGAGTGACACGGAGAGAAGGCTGGACCAGCACACGATACCTCAGTCAGAGCAGCGCCCCGCCGGGTATGTATATAATATAATTTACCTCACAGCGGTTAAACCGCTGATATTGCGCTCCCCCCCTCACTATAACCCCCTGGTACCAGTTTTGTTGGTGATACACTGGGTCCTGCAGAGGAGCAGCCCGCAAGCAGCCTGTATAGCAGCCACAGCAGCAGGAAATTGCGCCTCAGAGCCGCTGGTCCTGCTCTCCGGGAAGCCCCGCCCCCGTAATGGGGCGCGGTCCCTCACATTTATTTATACTGGCATCTCCTTGTATTATTAAAAACGAGTGCAGAACCCCTTTTTAATTAAATCACCAGTGTGGGTACTCAGTGGGCACTGCAGCCCGTAGCCGGGTGAACACTGTCCCTTAATGCCGCCATTTTGCGCCGGAGACCCGCTAACCGGGACCATGGGGTAGTACTCACCGCACCGCGCCTTCAGCATCTGTTAGGGGTGGCGGCATGCTGCTGGTGTAGGCTCAAACCCGAGTGGTATGAGATCAACACCTCAGGAGCTCAGTGTCCGGTCAGCAGGGATACGAGCCATTAACTCTAGGGAAGTTGGACCGGTGTCCCCCCCCCTCCCCTAATGGGCCCTACACACTGACAGATCCGCCGCCGAGCTGCCCGATGGCGGATATGGCCGACCCGGCGACGGGGGGCAGTGACGGGATGAGTGAAGTTTCTTCACTCCCCCCGTCACCCGGCTCCATAGCAGTGCAGGCAAATATGGACAATCTCGTCCATATAGGCCTGCATGCACAAGCGACGGGGCACCAGCGATGAGCGAGCGCGGGGCTGTGCATCGTTCATTGCTGGTGCTTCCACACTGAAAGATATGAACGATATCTCGTTCATTAATTGCCAACCAGTGCTGCCTGAAGATAATAAACTAAAATACATTTCTGAAGAAAACTCTGTGGAGAGCAACAGAATGCACCCGGCTCCTTGGGCACATTTTTCTAAGCGGAGACTGCTAGGAGCGGCATAGAGGGGAGAAGCCAGCACACACTATTAATTTCCTAAAGTGCCAGGCTCCAGTGGACCCGATCTATACCCCATGGTAATCTACTATTCCCCAGTATCCACTAGGACGTTAAAAATAAATAAATAAATATATTTATAATAAGATTTTACTTACCGATAAATCTATTTCTCGTAGTCCGTAGTGGATGCTGGGGACTCCGTCAGGACCATGGGGATTAGCGGCTCCGCAGGAGACAGGGCACAAAACTAAAGCTTTAGGATCAGGTGGTGTGTACTGGCTCCTCCCCCTATGACCCTCCTCCAAGCCTCAGTTAGGATACTGTGCCCGGACGAGCGTACACAATAAGGAAGGATATTGAATCCCGGGTAAGACTCATACCAGCCACACCGTATAACTTGTGATCTAAACCCAGTTAACAGTATGACAAACGTAGGAGCCTCTGAACAGACGGCTCACAACAAATAACAACCCGATTTTTTTGTAACAATAACTATGTACAAGTATTGCAGACAATCCGCACTTGGGATGGGCGCCCAGCATCCACTACGGACTACGAGAAATAGATTTATCGGTAAGTAAAATCTTATTTTCTCTGACGTCCTAAGTGGATGCTGGGGACTCCGTCAGGACCATGGGGATTATACCAAAGCTCCCAAACGGGCGGGAGAGTGCGGATGACTCTGCAGCACCGAATGAGAGAACTCCAGGTCCTCTTTAGCCAGGGTATCAAATTTGTAGAATTTTACAAACGTGTTCTCCCCCGACCACGTAGCTGCTCGGCAGAGTTGTAATGCCGAGACCCCTCGGGCAGCCGCCCAGGATGAGCCCACCTTCCTTGTGGAATGGGCCTTGACAGATTTAGGCTGTGGCAGGCCTGCCACAGAATGTGCAAGTTGAATTGTGCTACAAATCCAACGAGCAATCGTCTGCTTAGAAGCAGGAGCACCCAGCTTGTTGGGTGCATACAGTATAAACAGCGAGTCAGATTTTCTGACTCCAGCCGTCCTTGAAATGTATATTTTCAATGCCCTGACAACGTCCAGCAACTTGGAATTTTCCAAATCGCTAGTAGCCGCAGGCACCACAATAGGCTGGTTCAGGTGAAACGCTGACACCACCTTAGGCAGAAACTGAGGACGCGTCCGCAGTTCTGCCCTGTCCGAATGGAAAATCAGATATGGGCTCTTATACGATAAAGCCGCCAATTCTGATACTCTCCTGGCTGAAGCCAGGGCCAGTAGCATGGTTACTTTCCATGTAAGATATTTCAAATCCACCGATTTGAGTGGCTCAAACCAATGGGATTTGAGAAAATCCAAAACTACATTCAGGTCCCACGGAGCCACTGGGGGCACAACCGGGGGCTGTATATGTAGTACTCCTTTTACAAAAGTCTGGACTTCAGGAACTGAAGCCAATTCTTTCTGGAAGAAAATCGACAGGGCCGAAATTTGAACCTTAATGGACCCCAATTTGAGGCCCATAGACAATCCTGTTTGCAGGAAATGTAGGAATCGACCCAGTTGAAATTCCTCCGTGGGGGCCTTCCTGGCCTCACACCACGCAACATATTTTCTCCAAATGCGGTGATAATGTTGTGCAGTCACCTCCTTCCTGGCTTTAACCAGTGTAGGAATGACCTCTTCTGGAATGCCTTTTTCCTTTAGAATTCGGCGTTCAACCGCCATGCCGTCAAACGCAGCCGCGGTAAGTCTTGGAATAGACACGGTCCCTGCTGAATCAGGTCCCGTCTTAGAGGTAGAGGCCACGGATTTTCCGTGAGCATCTCCTGAAGTTCCGGGTACCAAGTTCTTCTTGGCCAATCCGGAGCCACGAGTATCGTTCTTACTCCCCTTTGCCGTATAATTCTCAGTACTTTGGGTATGAGAGGCAGAGGAGGAAACACATACACTGACTGGTACACGCACGGTGTTACCAGAGCGTCCACAGCTATTGCCTGAGGGTCTCTTGACCTGGCGCAATACCTGTCCAGTTTTTTGTTGAGGCGAGACGCCATCATATCCACCTTTGGTTTTTCCCAACGGTTCACAATCATGTGGAAGACTTCTGGATGAAGTCCCCACTCTCCCGGGTGTAGATCGTGTCTGCTGAGGAAGTCTGCTTCCCAGTTGTCTACTCCCGGAATGAACACTGCTGACAGTGCTATCACATGATCTTCCGCCCAGCGAAGGATCCTTGCAGCTTCTGCCATTGCTCTCCTGCTTCTTGTGCCGCCCTGTCTGTTTACGTGGGCGACTGCCGTGATGTTGTCCGACTGGATCAACACCGGCTGACCCTGAAGCAGGGGTTTTGCCAGGCTTAGAGCATTGTAAATTGCTCTTAGCTCCAGTATATTTATATGAAGAGACATCTCCAGGAATGACCATACTCCCTGGAAGTTTCTTCCCTATGTGACCGCTCCCCAGCCTCTCAGACTGGCATCCGTGGTCACCAGGACCCAGTCCTGTATGCCGAATCTGCGGCCCTCTAACAGATGAGCACTCTGCAACCACCACAGAAGAGACACCCTTGTCCGTGGCGATAAGGTTATCCGCTGATGCATCTGCAGATGCGATCCGGACCATTTGTCCAGCAGATCCCACTGAAAAGTTCGTGCGTGGAATCTGCCGAATGGAATTGCTTCGTAAGAAGCCATCTTTCCCAGGACTCTTGTGCATTGATGCACAGACACTTTTCCTGGTTTTAGGAGGTTCCTGACAAGTTCGGATAACTCCTTGGCTTTCTCCTCCGGAAGAAACACCTTTTTCTGAACCGTGTCCAGAATCATTCCCAGGAACAGCAGACGTGTTGTCGGGGTCAACTGAGATTTTGGAAAATTCAGAATCCACCCGTGTTGTTGCAGCACTACTTGGGTTAGTGCTACTCCGTCCTCCAGCTGTTCTCTGGACCTTGCCCTTATCAGGAGATCGTCCAAGTAAGGGATAATTAATACGCCTCTTCTTCGCAGAAGAATCATCATTTCGGCCATTACCTTGGTAAAGACCCGAGGTGCCGTGGACAATCCAAACGGCAGCGTCTGAAACTGATAATGACAGTTTTGCACCACGAACCTGAGGTACCCTTGATGTGAAGGGCAAATTGGGACATGCAGGTAAGCATCCTTTATGTCCAGGGACACCATAAAGTCCCCTTCTTCCAGATTCGCTATCACTGCTCTGAGTGATTCCATCTTGAACTTGAATTTTTGTATGTACAGGTTCAAAGATTTCAGATTTAGAATAGGTCTTACCGAGCCGTCCGGCTTCGGTACCACAAATAGCGTGGAGTAATACCCCTTTCCCTGTTGTAGGAGGGGTACCTTGACTATCACCTGCTGAGAAAACAGCTTGTGAATGGCTTCCAATACCGTCGCCCTGTCTGAGGGAGACGTTGGCAAAGCAGACTTTAGGAACCGGCGAGGGGGAGACTTCTCGAATTCCAACCTGTAACCCTGAGATACTACCTGCAGGATCCAAGGGTCCACCTGTGAGCAAGCCCACTGTGCGCTGAAATTCCTGAGTCGACCCCCCACCGCTCCTGAGTCCGCTTGTACAGCCCCAGCGTCATGCTGAGGGCTTTGCAGAACCCAGGGAGGGCTTCTGTTCCTGGGCAGGGGCTGCTTGCTGCCCTCTCTTACCCCTTCCTCTGCCCCGGGGCAGATATGACTGTCCTTTTGCCCTCTTGTTCTTATAGGACCGAAAGGACTGCGGCTGAAAAGACGGTGTCTTTTTCTGTTGGGAGGGGGTCTGAGGTAAAAAGGTGGATTTTCCGGCAGTTGCCGTGGCCACCAGATCCGATAGACCTACGCCAAATAATTCTTCCCCTTTATACGGCAATACTTCCATATGTCGTTTGGAATCCGCATCACCTGACCACTGTCGCGTCCATAAACTTCTTCTGGCAGATATGGACATCGCACTTACTCTCGATGCCAGAGTGCAAATATCCCTCTGAGCATCTCGCATATAAAGAAAAGCATCCTTTAATTGCTCTATAGTCAATAAAATACTGTCCCTATCCAGGGTATCAATATTTTCAGTCAGGGAATCCGACCAGACCACCCCAGCACTGCACATCCAGGCTGAGGCGATGGCTGGTCGCAGTATAACACCAGTATGTGTGTATATACTCTTTAGGGTAGTTTCCAGCCTCCTATCAGCTGGATCCTTGAGGGCGGCCGTATCAGGAGACGGTAACGCCACTTGTTTTGATAAGCGTGTGAGCGCCTTATCCACCCTAGGGGGTGTTTCCCAGCGCGCCCTAACCTCTGGCGGGAAAGGGTATAATGCCAATAACTTTTTTGAAATTAGCACTTTTCTATCTGGGTTAACCCACGCTTCATCACATACATCATTCAATTCCTCTGATTCAGGAAAAACTACAGGTAGTTTTTTCACCCCCCACATAATACCCCTTTTTGTGGTACTTGCAGTATCAGAGATATGCAAAGCCTCCTTCATTGCCGTGATCATATAACGTGTGGCTCTACTTGAAAATACGTTTGTTTCTTCACCGTCGACACTAGATTCAGTGTCCGTGTCTGGGTCTGTGTCGACCGACTGAGGTAAAGGGCGTTTTACAGCCCCTGACGGTGTCTGAGACGCCTGGGCAGGTACCAACTGGTTTTCCGGCCGTCTCATGTCGTCAACTGATTTTTGTAATGTGCTGACGTTATCACGTAATTCCATAAACAAAGCCATCCATTCCGGTGTCGACTCCCTGGGGGGTGACATCACCATTACCGGCAATTGCTCTGCCTCCACACCAACATCGTCCTCATACATGTCGACACACACGTACCGACACACAGCAGACACACAGGGAATGCTCTTATCGAAGACAGGACCCCACTAGCCCTTTGGGGAGACAGAGGGAGAGTTTGCCAGCACACACCCAAGCGCTATAATATATATGGGAACAACCTTATATAAGTGTTGTATCCTTATAGCAGCTTAAATATATAAAATATCGCCATAAAAAGTGCCCCCCCTCTCTGTTTTACCCTGTTTCTGTAGTGCAGTGCAGGGGAGAGTCCTGGGAGCCTTCCTCACAGCGGAGCTGAGCAGGAAAATGGCGCTGTGTGCTGAGGAGAATAAGCCCCGCCCCCTATTCCGGCGGGCTTTTCTCCCGTAGTTTGTAATATCTGGCAGGGGTTAAATACATCCATATAGCCTCAAGGGCTATATGTGATGTATTTTTTAGCCATAAAAGGTATTTACATTGCTGCCCAGGGCGCCCCCAGCAGCGCCCTGCACCCTCCTTGGTGAGAAGTGTGTGACAAACAATGGCGCACAGCTGCAGTGCTGTGCGCTACCTTCAAGAAGACTGAAGAGCCTTCTGCCGCCGGTTTCTGGACCTTCAATCTTCAGCATCTGCAAGGGGGGTCGGCGGCGCGGCTCCGGGACGAACCCCAGGGCGAGACCTGTGTTCCGACTCCCTCTGGAGCTAATGGTGTCCAGTAGCCTAAGAAGCCAATCCATCCTGCACACAGGTGAGTTGAACTTCTCTCCCCTAAGTCCCTCGATGCAGTGAGCCTGTTGCCAGCAGGACTCACTGAAAATAAGATTTTACTTACCGATAAATCTATTTCTCGGAGTCCGTAGTGGATGCTGGGGTTCCTGAAAGGACCATGGGGAATAGCGGCTCCGCAGGAGACAGGGCACAAAAAGTAAAGCTTTTTCCGATCAGGTGGTGTGCACTGGCTCCTCCCCCTATGACCCTCCTCCAGACTCCAGTTAGGTACTGTGCCCGGACGAGCGTACACAATAAGGGAGGATTTTGAATCCCGGGTAAGACTCATACCAGCCACACCAATCACACCGTACAACTTGTGATCTAAACCCAGTTAACAGTATGATAACAGCGGAGCCTCTGAAAGATGGCTTCCTTCAACAATAACCCGAATTAGTTAACAATAACTATGTACAATTTATGCAGATAATCCGCACTTGGGATGGGCGCCCAGCATCCACTACGGACTCCGAGAAATAGATTTATCGGTAAGTAAAATCTTATTTTCTCTATCGTCCTAGTGGATGCTGGGGTTCCTGAAAGGACCATGGGGATTATACCAAAGCTCCCAAACGGGCGGGAGAGTGCGGATGACTCTGCAGCACCGAATGAGAGAACTCCAGGTCCTCCTTAGCCAGAGTATCAAATTTGTAAAATTTTACAAACGTGTTCTCCCCTGACCACGTAGCTGCTCGGCAAAGTTGTAATGCCGAGACCCCTCGGGCAGCCGCCCAAGATGAGCCCACCTTCCTTGTGGAGTGGGCCTTTACAGATTTAGGCTGTGGCAGGCCTGCCCCAGAATGTGCAAGTTGGATTGTGCTACAGATCCAACGAGCAATCGTCTGCTTAGACGCCGGAGCACCCATCTTGTTGGGTGCATACAATATAAACAACGAGTCAGATTTTCTGACTCCAGCTGTCCTTGCAATATATATTTTTAATGCTCTGACAACGTCCAGTAACTTGGAGTCCTCCAAGTCACTTGTAGCCGCAGGCACTACAATAGGCTGGTTCAGATGAAATGCTGACACCACCTTAGGGAGAAAATGCGGACGAGTCCGCAGTTCTGCCCTGTCCGAATGGAAAATCAGATATGGGCTTTTGTAAGATAAAGCTGCCAATTCTGACACTCTCCTGGCAGAAGCCAGGGCTAGAAGCATGGTCACTTTCCATGTGAGATATTTCAAATCCACCTTTTTTAGTGGTTCAAACCAATGAGATTTTAGGAAATCCAAAACCACATTGAGATCCCACGGTGCCACTGGAGGCACCACAGGAGGCTGTATATGCAGCACTCCCTTAACAAAGGTCTGGACTTCAGGGACTGAAGCCAATTCTTTTTGAAAGAAAATCGACAGGGCCGAAATTTGAACCTTAATAGATCCCAATTTGAGACCCATTGACAATCCTGATTGCAGGAAATGTAGGAATCGACCCAGTTGAAATTCCTCCGTCGGAGCACTCCGATCTTCGCACCACGCAACATATTTTCGCCAAATTCGGTGATAATGTTGCACGGTTACTTCCTTCCTTGCTTTAATCAAAGTAGGAATGACTTCTTCCGGCATGCCTTTTTCCTTTAGGATCCGGCGTTCAACCGCCATGCCGTCAAACGCAGCCGCGGTAAGTCTTGAAACAGACAGGGACCCTGCTGAAGCAAGTCCCTCCTTAGAGGTAGAGGCCACGGATCTTCCGTGATCATCTCTTGAAGTTCCGGGTACCAAGTCCTTCTTGGCCAATCCGGAACCACTAGTATCGTTCTTACGCCTCTTTGCCGTATAATTCTCAATACTTTTGGTATGAGAGGCAGAGGAGGAAACACATACACCGACTGGTACACCCAAGGCGTTACCAGCGCGTCCACAGCTATTGCCTGCGGATCTCTTGACCTGGCGCAATACCTGTCCAGTTTTTTGTTGAGGCGAGACGCCATCATGTCCACCATTGGTCTTTCCCAACGGGTTACCAGCATGTGGAAGACTTCTGGATGAAGTCCCCACTCTCCCGGGTGAAGATCGTGTCTGCTGAGGAAGTCTGCTTCCCAGTTGTCCACTCCCGGGATGAACACTGCTGACAGTGCTATCACATGATTCTCTGCCCAGCGAAGAATCCTTGCAGCTTCTGCCATTGCACTCCTGCTTCTTGTGCCGCCCTGTCTGTTCACATGGGCGACTGCCGTGATGTTGTCCGACTGGATCAACACCGGTTTTCCCTGAAGCAGAGGTTCTGCCTGGCTTAGAGCATTGTATATTGCTCTTAGTTCCAGAATGTTTATGTGAAGAGACGTTTCCAGGCTCGTCCATACTCCCTGGAAGTTTCTTCCTTGTGTGACTGCTCCCCAGCCTCTCAGGCTGGCGTCCGTGGTCACCAGGATCCAATCCTGTATGCCGAATCTGCGGCCCTCCAATAGATGAGCACTCTGCAACCACCACAGAAGAGACACCCTTGTCCTTGGAGACAGGGTTATCCGCAGGTGCATCTGAAGATGCGACCCTGACCATTTGTTCAACAGATCCCTTTGGAAAATTCTTGCGTGGAATCTGCCGAATGGAATTGCTTCGTAAGAAGCCACCATTTTTCCCAGGACTCTTGTGCATTGATGTACAGACACCTTTCCTGGTTTTAGGAGGTTCCTGACAAGCTCGGATAACTCCTTGGCTTTTTCCTCCGGGAGAAAAACCTTTTTCTGAACCGTGTCCAGAATCATCCCTAGGAACAGCAGACGAGTTGTCGGCATTAACTGGGATTTTGGAATATTCAGAATCCACCCGTGCTGTTTTAGCACTTCCTGAGACAGTGCTAATCCCATCTCTAGCTGTTCTCTGGACCTCGCCCTTATTAGGAGATCGTCCAAGTATGGGATAATTAATACGCCTTTTCTTCGAAGAAGAATCATCATCTCGGCCATTACCTTTGTAAAGATCCGAGGTGCCGTGGACAATCCGAACGGCAGCGTCTGAAACTGATAGTGACAGTTTTGTACAACGAACCTGAGGTACCCCTGGTGTGAGGGGTAAATTGGAACGTGGAGATGCGCATCCTTGATGTCCAAGGATACCATAAAGTCCCCCTCTTCCAGGTTCGCTATCACTGCTCTGAGTGACTCCATTTTGAACTTGAACTTCTTTATGTACAGGTTCAAGGACTTCAGATTTAGAATAGGCCTTACCGAGCCATCCGGCTTCGGTACCACAAAAAGAGTGGAATAATACCCCTTCCCTTGTTGCAGAAGAGGTACCTTGACTATCACCTGCTGAGAGTACAGCTTGTGAATGGCTTCCAACACCGTCTCCCTTTCGGAGGGGGACGTTGGTAAAGCAGACTTCAGGAAACGGCGAGGTGGATCTGTCTCTAATTCCAACCTGTATCCCTGAGATATTATCTGCAGGATCCAGGGATCTACTTGCGAGTGAGCCCACTGCGCGCTGTAATTTTTGAGACGACCCCCCACGGTCCCCGAGTCCGCTTGAGAAGCCCCAGCGTCATGCTGAGGCTTTTGTAGAAGCCGGGGAGGGCTTCTGATCCTGGGAAGGAGCTGCCTGTTGCTGTCTCTTCCCTCGACCTCTGCCTCGTGGCAGATATGAATAGCCCTTTGCTCTCTTATTTTTAAAGGAACGAAAGGGCTGCGGTTGAAAAGTCGGTGCCTTTTTCTGTTGGGGAGTGACTTGAGGTAGAAAGGTGGATTTCCCGGCTGTAGCCGTGGCCACCAAATCTGATAGACCGACTCCAAATAACTCCTCCCCTTTATACGGCAAAACTTCCATATGCCGTTTTGAATCCGCATCGCCTGTCCACTGTCGCGTCCATAAAGCTCTTCTGGCCGAAATGGACATAGCACTTACCCGTGATGCCAGTGTGCATATATCCCTCTGTGCATCACGCATATAAAGAAATGCATCCTTTATTTGTTCTAACGACAGTAAAATATTGTCCCTGTCCAGGGTATCAATATTTTCAATCAGGGATTCTGACCAAACTACCCCCGCACTGCCCATCCAGGCAGTCGCTACAGCTGGTCGTAGTATAACACCTGCATGTGTGTATATACTTTTTTGGATATTTTCCATCCTCCTATCTGATGGATCTTTAAGTGCGGCCGTCTCAGGAGAGGGTAACGCCACTTGTTTAGATAAGCGTGTTAGCGCCTTGTCCACCCTAGGAGGTGTTTCCCAGCGCTCCCTAACCTCTGGCGGGAAAGGGTATAATGCCAATAATTTCTTTGAAATTATCAGCTTTTTATCAGGGGCAACCCACGCTTCATTACACACGTCATTTAGTTCTTCTGATTCAGGAAAAACTATAGGTAGTTTTTTCATACCCCACATAATACCCTGTTTAGTGGTACCTGTAGTATCAGCTAAATGCAACGCCTCCTTCATTGCCAAAATCATATAACGTGTGGCCCTACTGGAAAATACGGTTGATTCGTCACCGTCACCACTGGAGTCATCGCCTGTGTCTGGGTCTGTGTCGACCGACTGAGGCAAAGGGCGTTTCACAGCCCCTGACGGTGTTTGAGTCGCCTGGACAGGCACTAATTGATTGTCCGGCCGTCTCATGTCGTCCAACGACTGCTTTAGCGTGTTGACACTATCCCGTAGTTCCATAAATAAAGGCATCCATTCTGGTGTCGACTCCCTAGGGGGTGACATCCTCATATTTGGCAATTGCTCCGCCTCCACACCAATATCGTCCTCATACATGTCGACACACACGTACCGACACACAGCAGACACACAGGGAATGCTCCTAACGAAGACAGGACCCACTAGCCCTTTGGGGAGACAGAGGGAGAGTTTGCCAGCACACACCAAAAGCGCTATATATATATCAGGGATAGCCTTATAATAAGTGCTCCCTTATAGCTGCTTTGTTATATCAAAATATCGCCATAAATGTGCCCCCCCCTCTCTGTTTTACCCTGTTTCTGTAGTGCAGTGCAGGGGAGAGACTTGGGAGCCGTCCTGACCAGCGGAGCTGTGAGAGGAAATGGCGCCGTGTGCTGAGGAGATAGGCCCCGCCCCTTTTCCGGCGGGCTCGTCTCCCGCTATTTAGAAAAATTAGGCAGGGGTTAAATATCTCCATATAGCCTCTAGGGCTATATGTGAGGTATTTTTAGCCTTTATAGGTACTCATTTGCCTCCCAGGGCGCCCCCCTCCCAGCGCCCTGCACCCTCAGTGACTGCCATGTGAAGTGTGCTGAGAGGAAAATGGCGCACAGCTGCAGTGCTGTGCGCTACCTTTAGAAGACTGCAGGAGTCTTCAGCCGCCGATTCTGGACCTCTTCTGATTTCAGCATCTGCAAGGGGGCCGGCGGCGTGGCTCCGGTGACCATCCAGGCTGTACCTGTGATCGTCCCTCTGGAGCTTGATGTCCAGTAGCCAAGAAACCAATCCATCCTGCACGCAGGTGAGTTGACTCCTTCTCCCCTCAGTCCCTCGCTGCAGTGATCCTGTTGCCAGCAGGAATCACTGTAAAATAAAAAACCTAGCTAAACTTTCTCTAAGCAGCTCTTTAGGAGAGCCACCTAGATTGCACCCTTCTCGGCCGGGCACAAAAATCTAACTGGAGTCTGGAGGAGGGTCATAGGGGGAGGAGCCAGTGCACACCACCTGATCGGAAAAAGCTTTACTTTTTGTGCCCTGTCTCCTGCGGAGCCGCTATTCCCCATGGTCCTTTCAGGAACCCCAGCATCCACTAGGACGATAGAGAAAATAATAAACCTAAAAACTTTTTCTAAGCAGCTCCTTAAGAGAGCCACCTAGATTGCACCCTGCTCGGACGGGCACAAAAACCTAACTGAGGTTTGGAGGAGGGTCATAGGGGGAGGAGCCAGTACACACCACCTGATCCTAAAGCTTTAGTTTTGTGCCCTGTCTCCTGCGGAGCCGCTAATCCCCATGGTCCTGACGGAGTCCCCAGCATCCACTTAGGACGTCAGAGAAATATATATATATATATATATATATATATATATATATATATAATGGCAAGAGAAAGTGGGAGACAGGGAGAGGCAGAGGGTGATACCAGGAAAAGGCAGTGGGTGATGCCAGGGAGAGGGTGATAGTGACAGGTAAAGGCAGTGGGTGATGTCCAGCTAGAGGGTAAAAGGGAGACGGTGACGGGGAGAGGCAGTGGGTGATGCCGGGTAGAGAGTGAAAGGCAGTGGGTGACAGGGTGAGGTTGACAGGAGAGAGAAGTGACGGGGAGAGATAGTGGGAGACAGAAAGGCAGTGGATGACGGAGAGGGTGACTGGGAGAGGCAGTGGGATATATGGGCACTGGTCTGGATGAAAAGGGGGCAGTGAGATAATGGTAGGGGGGGGGGGGGGACACAATGCTGTACAAGGGGCACACTGGGCCAAATGAGGGGGCACTGTGACTGGAGAGGCTGGGGGGGGGGGGCTTCTTGCGGAGGGGCAGTGAGATGAGGGCAGTGGGTCGGTTGGGGGAGGGATGAGGGATAACACTGGGCAGGCAGGGTGGTAGACACTGGGATGGGGGGGCACTAATGGTGGGGAACAAGAGCAGGAAAAGGGGCAGACATTGTGAAGGGAGCACTGACCTGCTGCTGTTCAGTTTCAGCCTGGCTCCGCTGCAGCACTGCACACTCACACAGCAGCCTCTTGAGTAGCCCTTCCCCGATGTCCCTGCACCCTACTTGCATCCTCGGTCCCCATCTCTACCACCTCTGCACTGTCAGCTCTGTGCAGGGATCTGTCAGCCGGTGGCAGGTCCGGCTCTCTCCATCATTCTGCTATGTGAACTGTCACCCAGAAAAGACATTGGCGGCTCTGGGTCTGAACGAGCCCCCTCCCCTGCATCATCTGTCTCCTCGACCTGTGGACCTCCCTCCACCCTTGTGACTAGTGCAGCCAGGAGAGAATGACTTCTTCCCCCTGTCACCTATTCAATGGCGTCACTCACTGCCTTTCCCTTTCACCCCCTGGCTCTCTTTCTCACACTATCTTTTCCTGTCACCCAATGCCTCACCCTCTGCCTCTCCGCTGTGTCACTATATCCCCATCACCCTCTCTCATCTGTCATCCTCTGCTTCTCCATACATCACCCTTTCCCTGTCATATGGATACAGCATCCCCCATGAGGCCATGCCCTTGTTGTGAGGTCATGCCCATTCTTCCGGGAGAGTGTGTGCCTCCATCTTACCCAAACAATCCCCTCCATTACCTAGTCATGGTGCCCCCAATGTAATTTTGTATTGGTTCAGCCACTGTATATAGTATATAGTCGGGCAGGGACAGCATGATTCCACATGAGATTAAGGTGAAACGGTGGGATTTTGCAGAACTGGAGCAGCAGCAATAGGTCTGGAATCCAGTCCGGGTTTTAGCGGAGTCTATTGTAAGAGACAGCTGGGCTAATCACTACAATTTGTCTGCTACTTTTAAAAATGTGTTTGTTCAGTGCCAGCAAGTGGCCAGGCGATAGGTTGGGGTCTGCGGTTACATTAGACCTGTAAAACCTGCATGTTCAGCGTAACCTGCCTGAGTTGGAAATAAACTGAGTTGGACTGTACTCTGTCTGTGTGGTTCGGTCACAAAATAAATAAATAAATAAATAGATAGAAAGATAATAGATAAAAAAAACTCAATGTGCTAGTATATGTACTTAAGGACACTACTTATGAGTAGGCTGATACTATATTATGAGTAGGTTGATACTAAATTAGTTTTAATACTATATTCTTGGCCCCTTGCCAAAACAGGGCCGATAATTTGAATAGATAAAAAGGTGTTTTTTTTGGGAGAGTGCCCTACTTTTATTTAATGTAAAGAAATCTTCTTTATTGGTTTAGACTGATAATTAAAAAATATATTATTTTAAAAGGCATATGTGTATTCAGAGGATGATGAATAGTTAATTCCTTAAACTTGTTTTCTAGAGTACACCCAATGACTCCTCAACATATGTATATGTTGTAAACAATTTATTATCAATAAAACATATTAAAACAATTTGCATATATTGTCAATACAATTTTTCCTTATACGCAAATTATATACCTGTAGGTGTCAGCATACAACCAAAGTAGTTCTAATTGCCTAAGAACTACTTTGGTTGTATGCTGACGCCTATGGGTGTATAGTGTATAGATCAGTCAAAACCAATAAAGAAGATTTCTGTGCATTAAAAAAAAGTAGGGTGCACACCAAAAAAACCCCAATAAATAAATATTATATATATATATATATATATATATATATATAAAAATATATATTACATATATATATATATATATATATTTGTAACATTATGGAAAAAATGGGCTCAGCACAAGACTGAAAAACCTTTAGAGGTAAGGGGCTAAACAAGTGTTATGAATTATAGCAAACCAATCTGACAGTAAAGTAGGAAGTGGCAGAGGGAGCGCATGCAGCCCTAGGACTCGCAGTTCTAGTACTTATAATAAGTAGATGAGCTAGACCTACTGTATATGCTGGCAATCAAGATATTAACAAATCTCAATACCTAAAAAAGCTCGCTTACAAAAAAATATGAAACAGTCTATGTAACCCCTCGTTTTCGCTCACCAAAATATAAGAAAATGTGTTGATCTACGGAATCTCATTTGTCAGTGTGGACTCGGGAAGAATGATTTCACGGCGGCCATCTTAGGTGCCGGGAGAGGAGATCCGGCTGCAGCAAGGAGGAGACGGCTGACGGCCCCCCGGGTGAGTGAGACCTACAGACCCGGCTCGGACGAGCGGACGGCGGGCCTCTCCTCCCTCCCCGTAAACTTTGGCCGGGCACCCGCCTGGTGCCGCTGCGCTCGCCCTCCCTCCCTCTGACATCGGCCTGGCTGGGGCCCAGCACGACGACGCTTGCTGCAGGTGCACCCCCTGCAAGTATTAAAACCTGCCTGTACCATCTGGAGTGAGTGCTGCCCTTGGTAGGGGGTGGAGAGTCCCCCCCCCCCCCCCCCTGCAGATACCCTTGTCCACGACTGGGAGCTCTGGGGCACCCCTGCTTTCCGGAGTGGCCTCCCACGGCCGTGGGTGGCTGGCCGGAGGGGCCTGAGGATCAGATTGACCTTCCACAACCTCAGCTTCTACGGGGCTGCAACATAGAGGCCTAACACACCACGACAGGAAAGGGGTCAATAATAAGGAAGCGACTCCCGTCCCTACCGTTACCGTTACATACCTACCTTGGTCGGAATCTTTCCTGGCGAGGGGGATACACCCCCTGACCCTGCGCCTGGGATGGCCAGAAATTCATTGTTTACAGTGAGGGCGACTAGTTCAATGGCCCTGTCTACGCCGCACATACCGATGTAAACCAAGAGATTTCTCCCACCTCTGCCACTATCCACGTGATGTCTTGTTAGCTTCTGGAAAAGTGGAGCCTCCTGGTTTCTCCATCCTCAGTGTTTGGATACATTAAGCTATCTTCATCTGGGCTTTACCATGCCCACTAGGCGCGGCAAACCGGCAAAACCTGCACAGCAGCTTTCATTTTTCAAATCATCCCCGAAAATGCCTGGCCCTAAAGTCACCGGGCCCTCTACAGCAGGGGCAGTTCCCCAGACCCCTCCGTTACTGGAGGTGCATCCGTCGGCCACGACCTTGGATAAGGTTGGAGACGGGGAGGCCCTCACGGTGGGCACCATGAAGTTGCTTTTGACCCGCTTTAAAGAGGAAGTGGCAGCTGAGTTCCGTACCACCTTAACGGCATGCCAACAATCTATAGATGATCTGGGTGGCCGTACGGACCACTTGGAAACTAAAATGGAAGAAGTCGTGGGGTCTCATAACAACCTACTGGACTCTCATGATGCATTAGAAGCAGAGGTGAAGCTTTTACAGGACAAGGTCACAGATCTGGAAGATCGATCGCGTCGCAGCAATCTTAAGCTACGCGGAGTCCCCGAGTCGGTGTCACACAGTAGTTTGCACGATTACGCGGTGACCATTTTTAAAGGCCCTGCTGCCTCGGCTTACATCTACAGACCTCATTATTGACCGAATACACCGGCTACCGAAGGCCAGAGCGGCCCCAGGAGATGCACCGAGAGACGTCCTCATGAAGATGCACTACTTTCATGTTAAAGAGGCCTTACTGAAAGCATCCAGACCGACGTCTGATACATCTTCAGCCCTACAAGGACTTCAACTCTTTGGGGATCTATCTGCAGCCACTCTCTACAAACGGCGATCATTTCATCAGATCACTACGGCCCTCAGAAAGGCTGATATCCCATATAGATGGGGTTTCCCCACCAAGCTGCTGATCCACCGGGATGGCTCTACTGTCTCTATCTCTACTGCAGATGAAGGAGAAAAGCTGCTTAAATCATGGAATATCACGGAATCCACGGCGGGCTCCTCCCCCCGACGTCTTCAGCAGGACTGGTCGTCGGTGAAGTGAGGATGCTGGCTCTGTGACGGATACCTTACCGTTATGGTAACAATGTTACGACTCCAGTGACTCTTCAGATAAAGGCTTTATCCCATGCATAAAGGGCCATAGTCTGTCGGGACGGGGGGCGCTAGGTATAGCGAAAGTAATGTCTCTGTTTTGAAGCATTTTATTGATTCCCTGCTAGGCTCAATTAGTTGCTCTTTTTCTTTTTGGGGAGCTGTGCCTGGCATCCCCCCGGACATGACTGTTTATATTACGATGGCCTGTGGGATTAGTTTTAAAGCTTGGTAAGCTATATGAGCCGCTGGACTAGTTCTAATGTTAGAAGTAATAGTTCTGGGTTTTTTTATGTTGGAGCACCTGTGCTCCGCCGTATTTGCTCTTCAGGTTCCGTGCGCACAGAAGTGCATACATCTGTTATTATGTTATCCACATCTGTTATTATGTTATCAAGATGTCCTTATATTCTTCGGTTTAAAGTGAATAAGTATGGCAGCGGGTGGGAGTTATGCCGCTAACCCCTCCCTTAGCCTACACAGTCGCCTTACTATGGCGACTGGATGTGATCTCACGAGAGATCAATTTAGTTTGGTTTTGTCTTGTATTTTATGTTTGTCTTCCCACATGTACTCCTATATGTTTCCCCCTCCCTATCAGGTATACCGGTCTCAGCACAGATATTGGTCATCAGAGATATCAGTTCCTTCTGTAATTGAAAATGGTGAAGATAGTTTCCATTAATGCCAAAGGGCTTAACTCTCCTCAAAAACGTAGAGTAGCCTTGAACTATTTTTATAAGCTCAGGGCACACGTAGTAGCTGTTCAGGAAACCCATTTTCAGAGTCAAAATCCTCCCCTCTTCACTAATTCACGTTACCCCCTTTGCTATACTGCAAATGGCCCCACCAAGAAAGCCGGCGTAGCCCTCCTCATAGCACAACACTGCCCGTTTGTCCTGTCCTCTAAATATGAAGACCCTGACGGGAGATATTTAATTTTAGTAGGTCGACTAGATAATGTGGAGACCACTCTAGTCTCCTGCTACGCCCCCAATACCAAACAAATAAAATTCCTTAGAACCTTTTGTAGAACTCTTCAAGAGCATACGAAAGGAGCCCTGTTGATCCTTGGAGATTTCAACATGGTGCTGGACCCCAATTTAGATCGCTCTCGTCCAACCCGAACTTTTCGTAGCAGTCCGACCCAGGATCCCTCAGGCAGATTCGGTCAATTGTTAGCTGAATATTCGCTGTATGATGCATGGAGAGCCAAACACCCTGCAGAACGTGATTACACCTTCTTTTCCCACGTCCATAGTTCGTACTCTAGAATAGACTTGGCGTTAGTTGATAAGTGGACGTTAGCTGCCATTAGTAAGGTGGACATATTACCTATGTCTTGGTCAGATCATTCACCACTTGTTATGATCTGGGAAGCCGATAAGAGAGAGGTCCCCCATGGCCCCTGGAGATTGGGCCCGTACCTTCTATCCCGCCCTGAGGCCCGCCAGGCCATTCAGCAATCTTTAGACCTATACTTAGCTACTAACTGCCCCAAGGACACAAACGTCTTCAACCATTGGTGTTCTCTGAAAGCGGTGGTTAGAGGCTCCGCAATCCAAATAGCAGCTAGACTTAAACGTGAGTATAAAAGTAGACAGGCCTCGGCCGAACGGGAGGCTGCTCGTCTGGAAACTGCACATAAAAGTGACCCCAATAATAAAGCCCTCTTTAAGGAACTCCTTGCTGCCCGCGACAAAGTGAATGCATTTGCCCTATCGGAGGTACATCGCAATCTGCAGCGACTCAATCAACAATATTATAGGCTTGGTAATAGAGCGGGACGCTTGCTGGCGCGTAAACTAAGGGGACGTAGAGCTAAAGAACGCATACATGCTGTACATACTGCATCGGGAGTTAAAGTAACCGATCCGGGAGAGATAGCCAATGCGTTTGCCGAATACTATTCACAGTTGTACAACCTTAGAGATGATCCTGATACCCCTCAGCCTTCCTTGGTGGACATTGCTGGTTTCTTGGAGGGGCTGTCCCTTCCCACTATTGACCCTCAGACCCTTGAATACCTTAGTTCGCCCTGGGTGCATGAGGAAGTCGTGGCAGCTATTGAATCCTGCCCAGTAAACAAGGCCCCGGGCCCAGATGGATACCCCGCCAACTTCTATAAAACCTTTAAATCTACTCTTGCCCCGATTTTAGTGTCAGTTTTCAACGAAGCCTCAGACTCCACATGCTTCCCGAAAGAGATGTTGGAGGCCCGTATAGTTACCATCCCTAAGGCGGGTAAATCTCCTGCTGTGGTCCAGAACTACCGCCCGATAGCACTGTTAAACACGGATCTTAAACTGTTCGCTAAGTTGGTTGCAAATAGGATATCCCCACTCTTACCCAGTCTGATTAACCCTGACCAGGTAGGTTTTGTTCTTGGACGGCAAGCATCTGATAACACACGGAGGGTTATCAATTTGATTGAACGCTGCCAAGCCCGAGACGAGCCTCTCTTGCTTCTCTCTTTGGATGCAGAGAAGGCATTTGATAGGCTGCACTGGGACTATCTGCGGGCTACCTTGGACTGCTTTGGATTTGCAGGTAGGATACTCGACTCCATCCTGGCCCTGTACTCCTCCCCATCGGCCTCGGTGTTCACCAATGGTTGTAATTCATATACATTCAATATCACAAATGGGACCCGTCAAGGTTGCCCCCTTTCACCCCTCATTTTTGTGCTGGCTATTGAGCCCTTGGCGGAGCGGATCAGGACACTAGACTCCATTGCTGGCCCAGTGGTGGAAGGGACGCACCATAAAATATGTCTTTTTGCTGACGATATCTTAGTATGCCTTAGCGACCCTGAATCGTCATTACCGCATTTACACTCTCTCTTAGACTCCTATGCAGCGATCTCCTATTATAAGCTAAATACCACTAAGACCGAGGCCCTCCCTCTGAATATTTCAGATGACGCTCTTAGGCGTCTAAAGACGGCCTACAAATACGCATGGCAACTCAGGTCACTTAAATATTTGGGTGTGCAAATTTCCAGAGGGCGAGATTTAATGGGATGTAACTATGACCCCCTCTTTAGAACATTTGAGCTATTTATTAAAGACTGGATGATGCAGGAGGTTTCATGGGTCGGACGAGTAGCAGCTGCGAAGATGGTGCTCTTACCCAAACTGATGTACCTTTTCCGCACCATTCCTAGGACCTTCCCTAAAGATATTTGCAATAGATTTAACCGTTTACTATCAAACTATGTGTGGGGGGGCTCAAAACCGAGGATAGCAAAATCCACCCTGGTTGCGCGGAAGTGTGACGGGGGAGTGGCCTACCCAGATTTAGAGAGATACCACAATGCTTGTTTACTCGCTCAGGCCAGAGACTGGTTCACTCAAGACACCCCTAAACCATGGGTGGCACTGGAACGGAGTGCCGTCTCCCCCTTCGCACTATCCGACTTGTTTTGGCTGCCTACAGCTTCTATCCCTCCAGAGGGGGTGAGAAACGCGGCGGTTCAGGCAACGTTGTTAGCATGGAAAACCGTACTTAAATCCCTCCCCGCCGGAGCCCTTCCCTCCCCCCAATTGTCTCTCCACACCATAGCCACATTGATCCCAAACCTTCATTTACACCATTGGCGAGACAGGGGCCTCTCCACCTTGAAGGATGTCCTTCGGGACGGTGTGTTAGTCCCATTTTCCTTACTTCAGGAACAATTCCAGGTACCTAAACAAGATTTTCACAGATATCTGCAATTGAGGCATTGGCTTCAAAGTTTTTCTCCTAACCGAGTCCCCCATATTGGCCCCCCTAAATTGCTGATGTCACTCCTGTTGCCTGTCAGTAATAAAGGCGGCATCTCCAGATGGTACCAATATCTTGTGACTGGGGCCCGGCGTGGGGTATTCCCCTCACAGACCAAATGGGAAAAAGACCTCCCTGCGGTCTTCACCGAGGATATTTGGAAAATTATCTTTCAATCCTGCTTTAAAATTTCTAAATGTATAAATCATTGTGAAATGTACTACAAATTGGTCCATAGGGTGTACTTTACGCCGGAACGCTTGCACAAGATTTGGCCTGATGTCTCTGCTAGTTGCTGGAGGAACTGTGGGATGGTGGGGGATATCCTTCACATTTTCTGGCTATGCCCAGCAATCCGGTCACTTTGGAGAGATGTGTTTCTTTTCATATCACTTGTCCTGGGGGTATCCCTTACACCTGACCCCCTATTAGCACTATTTCACTACTACCGTGGTGAGATGTCTAACTGCGACAGATATCTCTTAGGTCACATCCTCATAGCAACTAAGGCCGCCATTGCCTCCAAATGGAAGTCGGCGGTCGTTCCCACGCTATCAATGATAGAACAAAAAGTTCACCAACATTATGTGTTTGAAACGTCGGAGGGCGGATTTTCCCCCGGGATTCCCAATATGAGTAGGAAATGGGATAAGTGGTTCCTATATAGAGAGAAATTGGGCCAAAGTAGTTTATCCGGTACCAGGATTGCCCTACCTGACCCTTCTGAGCTTAACTCCCCAAACCAAGATGGCCCCTAATTCAATTCAATACGGGTTTCAGATCTCACCACTTTCATTATGTTTATATTCTGATGTTATTGCTATTCACAGATGTCCCTGATACCTAACCCTCCTTCCCCTTGTCTTAATTAGTTCTGTTATGTACTTGTCTTCTCCCCCTATTTCTGTTTTATTTCTCATTTACAAATTCAAATGTAACCATAATTTGTACAAAATTTCAATAAAAATCTAATATTTAAAAAAAAAAAAAGAATGATTTCACATAGGGCAAGAATAAGTCACATACTAGAAAACACGTCTAAAGACAACTACACTTTCACAGCAATATTAACATGTTAGCTATCAAACCACATGGAGACTGTTATTGCCACTGTGGCTTAACAAAATATGTGTAACTATCCAAGATCAGGAAAGAAAGTATCCAATTCATTACAGGGTTGGGCCCAGAGAAGAATATTTAAAAAAATATATTTTATAGATCATTTCTGCACTTGGTAGCATGAGGGCAGGGGCATTTTAAGAGAGTAGGGGACCCGCATGCAGCCTCCATCGTGGGCCCCCTCCTCTCCGGCAGCTATTAGACTGTGGCATTATGCCAGAGTCTACTGCGCATGTGCAGGTCTCTGGGAACATGGCGTCCGTGTCTTGTTCCTGGGGACATCTCCAGTGCATGTGCGCAAATCACTCGGAAATGGCCGCTGCGGCCATTTTCCGAGTGACTTATGCCCGCAGGACCGCACCGCAGGACTGCCGCCACCGCAGGACTCCCGCCACCGCAGGACTCCGGAGTGGCAAGTATCAAGGGGGTGATTCCGAGTTGTTCGCTCGCTAGCTGCTTTTAGCAGCATTGCACACGCTAAGCCGCTGCCCTCTGGGAGTGTATTTTAGCATAACAGAATTGCGAACGAAAGATTAGCAGAATTGTGAACAGAAATTTCTTAGCAGTTTCTGAGTAGCTCCAGACTTACTCAGCCACTGCGACCAGCTCAGTCCTTTTCGTTCCTGGTCACAAACACAACCAGCGTTTGCCCAACCACTCCCCCGTTTCTCCAGCCACTCCTGCGTTTTGCAACTCGAACGCCTGCGTTTTTCCGCACACTCCCATAAAACGGCCAGTTTCTGCCCAGAAATACCCACTTCCTGTCAATCACACTCCGATCAGCACAGCGATGAAAAATCTTTGTTATGCCGTGAGTAAAATACCTAACTTTTGTGTAAAATAACTAAGCGCATGCGCTCTGCGAACCTTGCGCATGCGCAGTAAGCGACTAATCGCAGTATAGCAAAAAACGGCAATGAGCGAACAACTCGGAATGACCCCCAATATATGGATGCGGTGTGGGCCCCCCAGGACCCAGGGGCCCGTGTGCACCGCACCCATTATAGAAACGCCTATGCATGAAGGGGTCTCTTTGTATTTCATAACGGATTTCACATTTTACTGGCTGCTATATTGTATTGCATGACCTATGCTGTAGTTTCTTTTTATTTTGCTAATAATGTTAATATTCAGTATTTACTTGGAACTCTCTCATTCTCAATGTGGAAGAATCTCCAAAAGACTCTGGGGTCACAGATCTTTTATGATCGATGCTAAGATATAATATGCTTAAATGGAAAATGCACTAGAGCAAGGAATAATGGATTCCAACTATTCTAGACAGCACTGTTTAAATCATCTTCAAAATGCATATCAATATAATCAATCCAACATACGCCCCAGCTTCGATAATTTGTGAAGAAGATTAAAACCACATTTCTATACGACTCCTGCACTTTATTGATGTGACTATGTCAATTCTGGAATTTAATATTGATTGATATAGGCCATCCACATTCATTAGCCATCGTGAACAATACAGAAGACCTGTTTACAGCAGAACGCTTTCAGTGAGATAAACATGGTGTTTATCTAGGGACACTGAGGCATGAGATGTATTTTTTCAGTATTGAAACATTACTTCTGAATTTGTTATTTAGGGTTTTAATGCTCAACTCCTAGTAAGCTCTTTCTATAGGTTTTCCATATAGGAATTTTCAATTATAGGTTTAACCTGAATACTAAATTATTGTTTTAAAGATTTTGGCAAAATGCATTTATGGATACTCAATAGTAGATCAAAGAGCATTAGTGCTGAATGTTCCATAGAAATTGATTGCAATACAATTTATTATTCATAATACAGGACTGTGACATTAGAAGGTCTATGAAAGGCTATCAGTTTTGCATTTGTTTGGAATGTAGATCTCAGTTCGAGGTTGTGTAATGTATTGTAGTACACATTCCCACATATCCAGTAACTAAGGGGGTTACTCAGCTTCAGTAGCAGTTCTGCTAAAATCGCAGAACTGCTAAGTCTAATAGTCGCATGCTGAGATCCGTCCAGCACAGGGCAAGGCCACCCAGTATGTCAAGCACCACCCTGCGATGCAATCGCATTTCAAATGCATCGCAGAAATTGACAAAACATTGGGAATACCGGTTACCCCCCTGCATACGAAGCTGGGCTGCGTATGCAGACACACCGGTGCCATGTTTTCCATTGCAGAGATCGGTGGGATCGCATGCATGTCCAAACTAGAGCCGGCAATAGCGATGCGCTGTCGCAGGCACCCCTACACACGGAGCGATGTGTTCTTAACTGCTAAGCAATCTAGTGAGATTGCTAGAAATTAAGTGAACATCGCTCCGTGTGTACTCCCCTTTAACGTTACAATGAACAATCTACAGATCAGTTACTTAATCTGCTCTTCTCTAGGTAATACTTTACCCTACTTTAAGACTTTGTACTCCAGGCCCTTTGCAGCTCAGCACTAATTTGCTCATTTGTCTTTGAATTTCACTTCTTTTTGAACAATTGTAAAATATTCATAACAACAGATCTTTGTGTCAGACGGGTTAAAAAAAACACAAGGAAAAGAAAAACCAGTCTGTCTCTTAAGGGCTTCATGGTTCTAGGGGAAAAAAAGCAGACTCAGAAGAATGATTATGTAGAAAGGAAGGTCAATGCAGAGAGGAAAATGTACATTTAAAAAAAGGACAAAACCTTTTTATGATATAAAAGTGGAGGGACATAAAATAAAAATAGGTATTATAATGGTGGTGGTGGTGGTGGTGGGGGTTGAGTCTTGTGCAGGAAGACAAGGGTATAATACTGTAGATCATCTAAATAAATATTTCTGTTCAACATGTATATTATAAGTAGAAGGAAAGGAATCTAAGTTAAACAACACTAATATTGACACAATGAAGGTGGACCTTTACACAGCAGAGGACCTTGAAAGGATTTTTAACACTGAAAGATAAGTCAATGGGACCAGACAGTGTAGAGTCGAGAAAAGCTTAGTGGGTGCTAGTTATACAATAACTGAATTATTTATTTCCCAAGACCCTATGTATATGGACTTACTGGGGAGAGGCCATGTCAAACTATCCTGTTTGTTTTTTTTTGTTTGTTTTTTGACTGAGTGACTACATTTACGTAAGTTCTTTCACATTGAGCCACTTCAAAATGCTGGGTTGGGCCACAAGCCTGAAAGGGGTCTCAAGCCACGTTGCATCCGGGAAACATCAGTGTACAAATTCTCAGGTGCGTCCCAGCTCTGCCAATCTGAAAGTGGTATAAATTACCTCAATACTTACAGCTTGAAGCAGTGTATGGTATATTGAAGTGAAATTTGAGTATAAATAGAATAGTTTTCCAACAAAAGTGGTAAAGGATAATACAGGGCAATTTATACATGCTTGGAATAAATATAAAACTATCTTTAATCTATGAGGTTTTAGTCATAAAATTGGGCAAACTAAATGGTCCATTTGGTTCTATTGTCAATCTCTATACTTCAATGTTTCATACTGTATATGAGCAACTGGGATTCAATCAATTATATTTGGGATTTTACACCCTTTATCTCTATTTCCATGATTAAGGGGATATTCAATTGGCACAGAAAATTTTCAGTTCGTGGAAAAACAGGGTTTTCTCGCTGATTTTTTTTTTCTCCTTATTCAATTATACACTATTTTTCGGCCGAAAAATATTCTATTTTTGGCTGAAACCACATAAGATCCTGGATAAATTCCTGGGCCTAGGTGTTTTTGCAAATAAAAAGGGGCTGAATATCAGGTATTTTGTGCAAAACAAAATCCCTGATAACTGCTAGCATCGAGGACAATTGAATATCCCCAGGGGGTCAATTAGCCGCAGTAAATTACCACACAGTTGAATATTCCCCTAAATCTTATATTTGTCACAAATATTTACCAGTCATTAGGCCTATATTGCCATCATTCTTTCCCAATTGTCACCACTATTACAACCAATGTGTTGCCCCTAATAAGTAATAACAGGGTAATTTAAGAAAGCTCAATGTAAAAAGAGGGGGGAAAAAAGACAAAAATACACAAGTGTCTTTTTTTTCCAGCAAGTGAAGCCACAACTCTGCAGCACATGCATACTGAACAGACAGCTAAACAAGTGCTGTCACATTAATACACTGTGATGTTCTTTTCCCTGAGAAGTAAAATATTGAATAATAAACAAGATGAAGGCCCAAGAATCCAGGTGTGTTTATAAATAATACAGAGTACAAGTCTCTAAAGGCCAATATAAGTGGTGCAGTACTTGGCATGCCCGACTGAAACATCCCTGAGCTCAGTATCATTACAGTTAATCTTTTTAATTCAGAGCTCTTCCTTTGGAGCTGGAAACTATTAAAGAATTGAACGTGTCCTTGCTTCTGACATGACAAGGCTAACTAACTTTAATATCCCTTCCTGCTCAGTGCTTCGCCTACTAAATTTGACCGTTATTGAAATTCATAAAATCCAAATATGTTTAGAAGTAAGGTGTGAATAACAATTCTGACAGTGCTTCAATTGGTTTTCCAAGCACATATTTTACTGACGGACTTTGTATCATTTCACTGTACTGGTAAATAAGGACTACGGGGCTAATTCAGAGTCGCACACTGCTGCAACTGCTTTAGGGGCTGATTCAGGTCAACAGCAAAACAACAACGGTACCCATGTACACATGTGTAGGTCCCCTTCTGAGCATGCGCCCGCACTTAATGCGGATGACCTGCAGTAATTGCAAACTCCTCTGCCAGAGGCATTCACGGAGTGACAATGCTCAATTTTCTAGGTGGAAACGGAGAGTTGCGGGGGTGGAACTTAACTAACGGGTACATGGTGGCGTGAACGGGGGGCGTGTCATCAGTGTTTTCAGGGCGGCTGCGTGTCGTCACATGCTGCTGCTCCGAACTAAAAAATGTCGTCGGATCTCCTGCCGTCGCAGCCAGGCTGCGCCGGCAGGAAACATCCACAATTTTAGCAATCACGCTGTAATTGCAGCACGATCGCAATTTCATCGTGATCACAGTGGATAGGTGGTGTTCTGCATGCTGGGCAGCATTGCCGTGCGATGGGCGGGCCCTAGCATGCGATTCAAAGGATTACAAATTCTGCTAAAAAGCAGAATTTGCAATCCTTACTGAATAACCCCCTTAGATTCTTTTGCTGTAGTAATGTCTGCGACTTCATGCTAATTCTAGTATCAGCCCATTCCCTGGTGTACAAATGTGCATTCAACTGTGCAAGTGCTGAGGCGCCCACTTTGTGCATCTTTAGACGCAACAATCTTGCTTGATGGGCCTGATTCAGATGTGGTTGGAGATACTATCGCTGCTGCTTACATGGAAGCAACGGCAATAGCACTAATATGGTAATGCAGCAAGAGGCGTCACACCTCCTGCATGCATTACTGTTCCAAACTTTGGGCCTAATTCAGATCTGATTGCAGCAGCAAATTAGTTAGCTAATGGGCAAAACCATGGGCCTAATTCAGACCTGATCGGTGCTGTGCCGATCAGATCTGAACTGCGCATGCCAGACAGCCGACGGATGCCTCAGCTCTGCAATCGCCTCTGCCTGAATGACAGGCAGAGGAGTTCGCTGGGTGGGCCGGCTGCATTTGGCCGCCGTTCTAGGGACGCGGTCCGAGCATCGCAGGCGTGCCTGGACCATGTGGGGGTCGGGCTGCATCAGCTGCGTGACGTCACAAGCAGCCACTGCGATCCTCACAGCGATGGGTAGCTCCCCACCAGCGTACTCTTTAAGTACAAAAGCATCGCCGCCGTGCGATGCTTTTGTACTTGTGCGACGGGGCAGGCCCTGACATGTGGGGCTGACTAGCCCTGTGCTGGGCGTCCCCCGCATGTCAGTGTGACTGATCGTAGATGTGATAAATTTAGCACATCTACGATCAGGTCTGAATTACCCCCCATGTGCACTGCAAGGGGGGCAGATATAACATGTGACGAGAGAGTTAGATTTGGGTGGGGTGTTCAAACTGAAATCTAAATTGCAGTGAAAAAATAAACCAGCCAGTATATACCCTGCACAGAAACAATATAACCCATGCAAATCAAACTCTCACTGCAAATGTTATATCTGCCCCCCCTGCAGTGCACATGGTTTTGACCATTAGCTAAAAAATTTGCTGCTGCGATCAGATCTGAATTACCCCCTTTACGGATGCAGTATCGCATCTTCCTCAGCACCATCGGGCAGCTTGTGGCATCCAGGGAGACGTGCAAGCTGCCCATCACAGAGGCCAGCAAATCTCTGTGCAATAACAGAGATCCCTGGTCTCTACCCTCCCCCTAATGGCAGTGACATGCCTCAGTTTTCACAAACAAAGCTCATTGCCAGCCGCTCCCCGCCCCCAAATGGCATCAGACTGTAAATCACTGACAGTCTAATGCCCGCCCTGTATCCTGTGTTGCAGGACCCATTCGTGCAAAGTACAGAACATCAGCACAGGACGGCACTCCGTCCACATCTGAATCAGGCCCGGTTGTATCTATAGATACTACCATCGGATGCACCACTGAAACTTTCACATGCCCCAACTTAGGTGCAGACTCTCCATCAGGTTATGGCCTCCTGTGTAAGCAAGAACATGTCTGAGCGGGATACAGCTAATTTGCCGGCGGTCGAGATCCCAGCGGCCAGGAAACAGACACCGGAATCCTGACCACTGACAATGCCAACAGCCGGAATCCCGGCTAACAGGGACTATTTCCACTTGTGGGTGTCCACGACAACCATAGAATGTGAATAGAACCTGTGGCAGGCGCAGCGAGCCACCGAGCCTGCAAGCGGACTCTATTCGCTCGCCCCGCTGACGGCATACTGACGGCCGGGATGCCGTTGTCAGTGGACTGACGGGTGGCATCACGACCATTGGTATATCATACTGATCCCGTCTGAGCTATGCGACTCTCGCATAATACACCCGTACCATGATGAATCTTTGTGCATCGAACAGCCACCTCCCAGTCCCTGCTCAGGAACATCCAATACATTTCTGAGGCCGTGCATCTCAATCTGTCCTGCGACTGTGCATATACACAATGGGCCTTTTCGCGCTGCGCAATTTTTTAGCTATTAACATGCATGCGCAGTTGGATAACATGGTTCACTGGTGCAAATATCAGTACGGCATGCAACTCAGGCCCTAAATGTGTTGTAATACAATGCAACAGTATAGAACCATCATTTTTATAGTACCTGTACACATCTATGGTATCTCTACACATCTGATTGGTTGCTATGGGTTATGTGCACACAGCATAAGATCTCAAGTATGACTTCACTTGATTCAGCTATTTATATTTACTCCCTGGTGTACAGATGTGTCCACTTACGTCTAGCCTCCCTGCACGTTAAACAGCCCTAGAGCGCTAAGTGTCTTTACGTGTGACTTTTTCCATTAAAATGGTTCTTATTCGCAAAACAAATGTGGCATGCCTATATGCGACCGTGGCTGTATCTGCATACTAATGCTACAGTGTTTTCCTAGAAAACACTAGAACGTACCATTTCGTATGCAGTTGCAGCAGCAGACGCACAGAGAATATAGGTATGCCACATATCATTTTAATCAGCAGTCTGCTTGTGTGTCCTATTTGCACAGCAAAGTGAATAAGACGCCTGATGCTAACGGAGTTGCACAGGACCAGTCAGCTCACTCACGCCAGGCATCTCCCCGCTACGTGGTGTATTAAGGCAAGATGTATGAGGACACATCTGTATAATAGCTATATCTATAAACCCAACCACCGTTCAGTGCAAATTATATTTCTGGTACGAAAAATTTCTTTATGCCTCATATGTGACACATTTAGGCAAACAATGTTGGGAGGAATGAATTAAACAAGTGAACAGTTGCGTAATTAAAAGCAGACAGATACTAACAGATATACACAACTACTGAATGCAGACATAAGACACAGTAAACACTGTGGACATAGTTCTTACCTGTAGTAGAGCTGGCAACAAATAAACCACAATAAAGATAGGAGTCAGGGATGTGTGACCACTTTTCATTAAATAGATGGTGTATAAAAAAATTAAGTGTCCAGGGATGACAAGGGAGATAAGAACTTGAGCCGATTTCTTATTCACTCCTGAGAAATAAAACAGATTGTGTTTATAGGTATATGGGTCATGGAGTCATTAACCTAATGAAATCCTGCTCAATAATTTATTTTTGCCGTTCGCTTTCATCAATCATTAAGTAGTGATAAAACAGCATGTTTTGGACTCTTTAAATCAGTAATCAGCAACCTTTGGCAATCCATCTGTTGTGGAACTACTGTACAATATCCCAACAGCTCAGTTACTTGCTGGGAAATATAGGGTCTGATCCAGAGATAGGCGTAGATCACATGTGAAAATATGGTAATGTGGCAGGAGGCATCTTGAGTAAATACTGTAGATGTCTCTGGCCTGCTTCTGTGGTCCGCTGCTGAAACCTAAGACGCAGCATCAGACCACTCTGCGAAAAGCCATTTTATTTGTCGAATCAATAGCCATGAAAATGCAACCTTACAAAGGTAACCAGTGACTGAAACACTGCAAGGCAAATATTCACAAGGCACTGGTTCGCAGTGAATGGACAAAAGTGCATTCTAATAAATATTGGTCAAAGCCACAAAATGGCTGTTCCCACTGCACGCCAGTAGTCTTTTGCTTCATTAATATGAGATAAGACAAAGACCTTGTTGGTAAAAGGGCCACTTTAAATTATTCAATAAACCTATGTCATCACCGGTCTGGCAGAAAAACGTGAAAGCGGGACAAAATTGAGAAAGACATATATGCATCTTATAAAACACAATGTAAGAGTAATCTGTTTGCAAATGTACAAATGATAAAATAAGTGTTTGAAACAGACAAATTGGGTTTGCAACCTCTAGGTTTGATTCAGAGTTGGACGCAACAGTGATGTGAAAATATGCTAATGCAGCAGGAGGCGTCTGTAGGCATCTCAGAGCTCAGGGCTGCATTCTAAAAGATGAAGGATCGGCTCATCTGTGAGACCATCAGCCATCTAAGTAACCCTTAGATTACTCACATTGGCCCTTGCAGCTCTGTAGCAGAGTCCAAGAAGTTTGCGTCGGAAGACGCACACCCTAGCCTCGCCACTCCCAGAAAATAGGTGTTTTCGAGAATGCTGCCCAGCCTCAGTCACAGTGCCTTAAAAACTCATGGCTCTAATCAAATAGGCATAGAAAGGTGAGCGTGATGTCAGGGGGCAGAATTATTTACTTCAGCTATTTTCTGATGAAATACCACATTAACAAATAAGGAACCTATGTTACTGAATTTTGTGTGCTGACTTTTGTCAATAAATTCGAAACAATTCAGAGTAATAATTGCTTGGTTTGAGGCCACAGAAGTAATAGCACATGGACATCAGTTGGACAGCAGTCATGTAACAGATAAGCAAGTCCGTTTAGGCAGGCCTTGCCATAACTCTCCCCCCCCCCCCCCCCCAATTCCACTAAAGCATAGGTTCTCAAACTCGGTCCCCACACGGATCATGTTTTGCAGGTCACCTGTAGATTTTGAAAATGCGACAGTTGGTGGTAAACAGCGCACCTGCTGGGTGACATGGAAAATCTGAACTGTGTGGGGTCCTGAGGACCGAGTTTGAGAACCACTGTACTAAAGCGACATATTATACAATTATTGGTCTGCTTAGCCAATAATCGGACATCGGCCTGATTTCTCAAATAGGGTCTACGAACAATTGTTTTGTGTTTCGCCTTTAAATCAGGAACAATTTTGTCACAAACATGACACTTCCATAATCCAATCTATCGGTCAGTACCGAAAATCTTGGCCACAATATCCTGATTTTGACCAGTGTGTGCACATTTTCAATAATCCCACCATATGTTATACAATTTTTCTCCTCACCCAATTTCACAAAAAAATTGGCCGATTTAAGAAAAAATAAATCAAGGGTGTAGCACAGATATCGAGACCCTCCTCTAGACCAATAATTGGCCCAGTCGCAGACACAATTCTGAAACATCGAAGATTTTTGCCATCTGAGCAAATGTGAGTAGGTCTGAGGCTGCAACTAATCTGAGACTCAGCATAAGCTATTATGGAGTTAAGCCCGCCCCCCAGACTCCTATTGGCTGGGAGGGTGCTTAACAGTGTAAAGGCTTATGCTGAGTCCTGGGTGCCGATATGTGGCCGGGAATCAGCTCTGATGCGGGAGATCCCTGCGGGTGATCCCTGCCTGCTCACCCCCTTGCACTTGCTCACTCCCCTCTGCTCACCCCCCTCCTTGCACTTAACCCCTGCATCCCGGGAATTAAATACACACCATGGTAGGTGTGTATTGTTTTAGAAAACCCCCCACAGTTTTACTTTTTTTTATTGCATGAGCTCTGATGCTGGAGATGCCCGCGGGTGTTTCCCCTCTGCACTCCCCCCTGTACTTTAACCCCTGCACTCCCAAAATTTTAAAACACACCATGGGAGGTGTGTACTTTTCAGTAAAACCCATCACGGAAGGGGATAAGCGGCGTTTGGCAATGTAAACTTGGCGAATATCGATCCGAGGGACGCATGCAAATGAGGAGTGAGGTGGATCTAAGGCACATGTGAGTTGTGGGAGAAAGCAGATGGAGATATTGATCTTCTCTGCTCTCTCCTGCCTATAATGCCATGTAGAAATGGCGTTCATTTTAGGAGACAAGTTTGGAGAAGCATTGCTGCTCAGCCCCCATTGAGTCCTACATCAGGAAAAGCAGCATGAGAAGTCGGTGAAATCTGTGATTGCAATGCATTTTTTTTTATTTTTAAATACTAGAGAAAATAAATTTTTAGATTTGCTAAACAGAGACCTTAATACGAACTATAAAATATCAGACAAATATGTAAATTTAATCCAATCTTAAATAAACAATAAACAAAACATACCTGTTCCACAAAAGGTCCTACAAGGATGGTAACACCCTGTAGTCTCCTCTGGCAGCTCTCCAGGAATGCTGTGTAAATGCAAATAGGTAGAAATTCTGCTGGCCTGTATGGCTACTAGGTTTCCTCCAATACCTTAAGAAATGAAACAAAAAGTGAATACAACATATAAAAACGAGTTTTATGGTAAGAACTTACCTTTGTAAAACTCTTTCTGCGAGTTACACTGGGCTCCACAAGGAATGGACAATGGGGAATGGACAATGGGGTGTAGAGTAGGATCTTGATCCGAGGCACCAACAGGCTCAAAGCTTTGACTGTTCCCAGAATGCATAGCGACGCCTCCTATATCACCCCGCCTCCCTGCACAGGAGCTCAGTTTTTAGTTAACCAGACCAATGCAGTAGCAGGAAAAGAGACAACAACGGTTAGTAGCCACATACACCACACTCTCACGACAGGAGAAGTGTCAGCGGCTAATGCCATACCAACCCAAAGAAGCTAAGTGCGTCAGGGTGGGCGCCTTGTGGAGCCCAGTGTACCTCGCAGAAAGAGTCTTAACAAAGGTAAGTTCTTACCATAAAACTCGTTTTCTACTGCGGGGTACACTGGGCTCCACAAGGAATGGACAATGGGGATGTCCTAAAGCAGTTCCTTATGGGAGGGGACGCACTGTAGCAGGCACAAGAACCCGACGTCCAAAGGAAGCGGCAGTATCGAAGGCATAGAACCTTATGAATGTGTTCACAGAGGACCACGTAGCCGCCTTGCACAATTGTTCAAGGGTCGCACCACGTTGGGCCGCCCAAGAAGGTCCAACAGACCGAGTAGAATGGGCCTTAATGTGATCAGGAGCAGAGAGACCAGCCTTCACATAAGCATGTGCAATCATCATTCTAATCCATCTGGCCAGAGTTTGCTTGTGAGCAGGCCAGCCCCGTTTGAGAAACCCAAACACAACAAAAAGAGAATCAGATTTCTTAATAGGAGCAGTTCTCTTCACGTAGATACGGAGAGCCCGTACCACATCCAAAGACCGCTCTTTCGGAGACAGCTCAGGAGAAACAAGTGCCGGAACTACAATCTCCTGATTAAGGTGGAATGAGGAAACCACCTTACGCAGATAGCCGAGACGAGTCCTAAGAACTGCCTGGTCACAGTGAAATATCAGATATGGGGAACTACAGGACAAGGCACCCAAATCCGACACTCTTCTAGCTGAAGCAATAGCCAGCAGAAACACCGCCTTAAGGGAAAGCCACTTAAAGTCAGATGAACCAAGAGGTTCAAACGGAGACTCTTGTAATGCCTCCAAAACCACCGACAAGTCCCAAGGAGCCTCAGGCGGGACATAGGGAGGTTGGATACGCAAAACGCCCTGAATAAAGGTATGCACATCAGGTAAGGTCGCAATTTTTCTCTGAAACCACACCGACAAAGCAGATATTTGAACCTTGAGGGAGGCCAGACGCAGGCCTAAGTCCAGGCCCTGCTGCAGAAAAGCCAACAACTTGGCTATACTATACTTGGAAGCGTCATAATCGTTAGATGCGCACCAAACAAAGTAAGAATGCCAGACCCTATAGTAAATCCTAGCCAAAGCCGGTTTCCGGGCCCGCAACATAGTTTGAATGACCGCCTCAGAAAACCCTTTAGCCCTTAAGACGGAAGCTTCAAGAGCCACGCCGTCAAAGACAGCCGGGCTAGGTCCTGGTAGACACAGGGGCCCTGAACGAGGAGGTCTGGGCGTTGTGGAAGTAGAATTGGACGCTCTGACGATAGGCCTTGCAGGTCTGAGAACCAGTGCCGTCTGGGCCACGCTGGAGCTATGAGAAGCAGAATTCCTTTTTCTTGCTTGAACTTCCGAATTACCCTGGGCAGGAGTGACACCGGAGGGAACACGTACAGCAGCCGAAACCTCCACGGTACCGCCAGCGCATCCACGAATGCTGTTTGAGGATCCCTTGTCCTTGCTCCGAAGACCGGAACCTTGTGATTGTGTCGAGACGCCATCAGATCTGGAAGACCCCACCTTTCCACTAGGAGTTGAAACACTTCTGGATGGAGGCCCCACTCGCCGGCATGCACGTCCTGACGACTGAGAAAGTCTGCTTCCCAATTCAGGACTCCCGGAGTGAATATTGCCGATATGGCCGGTAGATGGCGTTCTGCCCACTGTAGAATCCGTGAGACTTACCTCATTGCTGGTCCGCTTCGAGTGCCGCCTAGAAGATTTATGTAAGCCACTGTGGTGGCGTTGTCCGACTGTACTTGAACAGGATGGTTCTGAATTAAATGCTGGGGCTAGGTTCAAGGCATTGAAGACCGCACGCAACTCCAGAATATTAATCGAGAGGAGGGACTCCTCCTTGGTCCACCGCCCCTGAAGGGAGTGTTGCTCCAGCACCGCGCCCCAACCTCTTAGACTGGCATCTGTCGTCAACAGGACCCAGTCGGATATCCAGAACGGACGGCCCCTGCACAGTTGTTGGTCCCGGAGCCACCAGAGCAGCGACAGATGGACCTCCGAAGTCAATGAGATAATTTGAGACCTGATCCGGTGAGGCAGGCCGTCCCACTTGGCGAGAATCAGCCTCTGGAGAGGGCGAGAGTGAAATTAAGCATACTCCACCATGTCAAATGCCGACACCATGAGGCCCAGCACCTGCATCGCCGAATGTATCGACACTTGGGATCAGGGATGACTTCCAGTTGATGAGCCACCCATGGGCTTTCAGAAACCGGACCGTCACATCTAGATGACGCAGGAGAAGTTCTGGGGAATTTGCCAGGATTAACAAGTCGTCCAAATACGGCAGTATCCTGACCCCTTGACGGCGGAGTACCACCGTCATCACCACCATGACTTTGTAAAGACTCGCGGAGCCATTGTTAAACCAAAAGGTAACGCCCGAAACTGGTAATGGCAGTTTCCAATCGCAAATCTCAGGTATTGTTGATGAGACACTGCAATAGGAATATGCAGGTAAGCATCCTGTATATCCAGGGAGACCATGAAGTCCCCAGGTTCCAAGGCCAGAACTATAGAGCGAAGGGTTTCCATTCGGAACTTGGAAACCTTCACAAACCTGTTCAATGCCTTGAGGTTGAGAATGAGTCGGGAGGACCCATTCGGTTTCGGGACTAGAAACAGCGGAGAATAGTACCCCTGGCCCCTCTGCATAAGAGGCACCTGTACTACGACTCCTGTATCCAGGAGGGTCTGTACCACCGAATGTAGAGTGTTTGCCTTTTTCTTGTCCAACGGGACATCTGTCTGGCAAAATCAATGAGGGGGTCGGTTTCTGAAGGCTATGGCGTAACCTCGAGTGACGACTTCCCGTACCCAGGCATCTGAAGTGGTCATCAACCATTCCTGGGTATACCCTAGAAGCCGGCCCCCCACTCTGGGATCCCCCAAAGGGAGGCTCGCCCCGTCATGCGGCAGGCTTATCTGTCTTCGAAGCTGGCTGACGAGCCGCCCATGCTCTTTTTGGTTTAGGCTTACCAGGTTTGGAAGTGCGGTGCCTGCTTGTTGTACGCCTGACCTTTTGCTTTACCTGAAGGACGAAAGGTGCGTTTTGGCAGTAGCCAAGTCAGCCACAATCTTATTTAAATCCTCCCCAGACAGAATATCTCCCTTAAAAGGGAGTACCTCCAGGGTTTTTCTAGAGTCCAGATCCACAGACCAGGATCTCAGCCACAATATCCGGCGAGCCAGGACTGACGTAGTTGAGGCCTTGGCTGCCAGGATACCGGCATCAGAAGCCGCCTCTTTAATATAACGAGAAGCTGTGACAATATAAGACAAGCATTGTCCAGCATGGTCAGAGGAGATTTCAGCATCTAACTCCAAGGCCCATGCTTCAATGGCCTCTGCAGCCCAAGTAGCTGCAATAGTGGGCCTTTGTGCAGCACCCGTGAGGGTGTAAATCGCTTTCAGACAACCCTCCACACATTTGTCCGTAGGCTCTTCTAGAGACGTGACAGTGGTGACCGGTAGAGCTGAGGAAACCACCATCCTAGCCACATGTGAGTCCACTGGAGGATGCGTTTCCCAATTCTTAGACAGCTCCGGCGCGAGGGGATAGCGAGCCAGCATCTTCTTTTGAGGCACAAACTTCGTACCCGGGTTTTCCCAGGGTTCCTTAAGTATATCTATGAGGTGGTCAAAGTGAGGTAAAACTTGTTTAATCACTTTCTGACGCTTGAACCTATCTGGTTTCTTTGGAGGAATGGATGGCTCGGGATCATCCGTAATCTGTAAAATTAACTTAATAGCCTCCAAAAGATCAGGAACATCCACATGTGAACCACCCTCCCTATCAGCCGTATCTGAGTCAGAACCTGTGGGGTCAGTGTAAGTGCCGTCTTCATTAGACGAAGTGTCAGTGACAGCAGTGGATTGGGAGGAGACAAGCGCTCGCTTAGAGGACCCCTTGGACTTAGGCGAGCGACGGTCAGACTTTTTAGTAGTCAGGGACTGGTTCAACTTCTTTATTTGAGCAGATAAATCGTCCGCCCACGGCGGGTTAGCTGCAGGGTCCACAAACGGTTGCACCGGCATTGGGGGTCCCATAGGGGGTGTTCGTTTATGAACTAGCGTATGCAGAAGCGGGGAAAAAGCGGCCCACGGCGGGTCATTATTTGCCCCCCGTTGCCACAGTCCCACTGGGGGGCAAGGAGTCCCCAGAACCAGAGCCCAAAGCTGCTACATTCTCCTCATAGGTATCTGCGGCTTCAGCAACACCTGCAGTGTGTTCAGCCCCAGAACCGTTACCCTTATAAGCAGACATGATATAACTTGCAATATCAGGTAACACAGTACAATTATCAGCAGCACAATACCTCTAGCCCAAACCCCTGCGCAGTGTAGTCAGCACCAGCAGAGATAAAAGAGAGATATGGTGACTAAATCACAGAGAAAAATACATAATACAGTATATCTTTGTGAAAATCCTATATTTGATAAAACCTGACGCACCAAGCCCCCTCAGGTTATAGAATATAGGGATAGCAGGTTGAGTGAAAGACACGAAATGGACACCACTCAGCTATCAAATGCACACACAAATAGTCACAGTCTGTACAATGCAGAGGTTATTACTAACAATAATACTGCACTGGACTAGCTTACACAGCTATATAACAATAGATATAACAGTACACAGTAAGAACTGGATGTATATCATAGGGTAATTGTACTAGGAGACCCTGACTAAGTGCACTCTTTCTTACTAACACTGACTAAAAAAGGCAGGTAGAATACTTAAGTGTCTTGTAAAGTCACAGCACTGACAACCAGGCGGCTTTACATAGGAGGATTTGCCCAAGCATTCCCAGGAACAGTGAGCTGAGGGATAATGACGCTGCAGACACTGCCAGGGAGTGAGGGAGAGACAGACATGCAGCTCCAGGGTGGGAACATTTGCGGAAAATGGCGCCCTGGGGCTGGGTGAGGGGCTTCAGGTCTAAGCCTTATCCCCCTGCTGGCAAAACCACCGGGTACTGCGGGCTCTAATAAAGAGGTTTATAGAGAAAACCTGACCTGTCCCATGCCCTGGTGATCTAGTGGGATCGCCTGTACTGCCACAGTGTCCACCGCCAGCACGCGCGGCCCGCCTCCCACTGACCGTGCCGGATTGCGATAAAGACCGGGTCCCGCAAGCGGGACCCACTTACCACCTCCCGAAGCACGGCCACGTGATCCCGGAGAGCCCCCGCCGTGTGTGCCTGACAAAGAAGAAAACCGGAGCCTCCTGCTGTAGGTACCCGGCAACCAGGGCTCGGGAGTGTACAGCGCCGCTGGGGAGAGCTGGAGCCGCAGCCGTGAATGTCCACTGACATATAACACTGCTGCTGCCCTTGAAGTCTTCACTTTTTTCCTCAGAAAAAAAGCTCTTCTTAGGGCTGCCTGGAGCAGCCCCTCTGTTAAGTGCCTGCTACTTCAGCACCAACTTACAAAACTGAGCTCCTGTGCAGGGAGGCGGGGCTATGCATTCTGGGAACAGTCAAAGCTTTGAGCCTGTTGGTGCCTCGGATCAAGATCCTACTCTACACCCCATTGTCCATTCCTTGTGGAGCCCAGTGTACCCCACAGCAGAAATAAAGTTATTTGCAACGGTACAGACTACAAATAAGTATGGTACAATGGCTGTTATGGTCTTTAAAAAATGGGCATTTCCAGAGTAATGGACACAAAACTAAAAAGTTGTGAATCCCTAGCAAACGGCGCAAAAGAAGAGCAGCCCGTAGGCCGGTTCACCACAACAGAACCTCACCAAAAAGTTCAGATAGCACAAGTTTAAATACAAATGTGTGGGACACCAGAATAACAGGCGCTTAACAGTATATATATATAAAGGTATACTTAGTAACACGTCCCTGGAATGTGCAGGAAAGATGGAGCTTCAAATTGTCGTGTGGACGGGCGTATTTCCCTTTTCTGAAGCAATTCTTTCTCCTCAGATCGATGTTAACATGGAAAAAATGGTATATATATATATATGTGTAATAATGTTTAAATAATGAATAAGTCTCTCTCAATGTCAGAGATATTAAACACAGAAAAGGCAATATTCATCCATCGATGAGGCGTACCCCAACTCACTTTCCAAACGAAAGAAGAAAGCCTATCAAGGTATCTTTTTCTATCCACCTCTGTGTTTAGAAATCACAGATTTAGGTGATAAACCCTCTTTGCCAAGGAAATAAGCGTACCTCACTCACACAAAAAGGGGGTGGTTGAAACACATAAAGGTATCTTTCATACTCTGTAAGTTGAATGTAAGGCGTACCCTACTCACGGAAATCAAGATTATATTCAAGCACATCTGGGTTTCTTTCGATGATCAAACGTGTTAATGATTGGCACTAATTTTCCTCATGTGTGGATAGATCCCAAAATCAAAAAAGAATATGGTTCACGATATGTCCACATGAAAAAGGTTTGTATTTTATTAAAAAACGCCCCGTACATAAGGGGTGAGCACAATGAACACAATAAAAAGGTATGCACAGTCCATTAGATGTTATAGCAGCGTGGATAATGCATCCAAAAACATACAGAAATTTTTTTAAGTCCAAGACTTAAATAAAAGAATTTAGTTAAAAGCAATGACAGTTCATACCTAAATGGTATAGTAGAAGGTCCACACTCTCAGCTGGTCAACATATTTCGGCCTGTCATAGGCCTTTATCAAGACATGACAGGTATGAACTGTCATTGCTTTTAACTAAATTATTTTACTTAAGTCTTGGACTTAAAAAAATTTCTGTATGTTTTTGGATGCATTATCCACGCTGCTATAACATCTAATGGACTGTGCATACCTTTTTATTGTGTTCATTGTGCTCACCCCTTATGTACGGGGCGTTTTTTAATAAAATACAAACCTTTTTCATGTGGACATATCGTGAACCATATTCTTTTTTGATTTTGGGATCTATCCACACATGAGGAAAATTAGTGCCAATCATTAACACGTTTGATCATCGAAAGAAACCCAGATGTGCTTGAATATAATCTTGATTTCCGTGAGTAGGGTACGCCTTACATTCAACTTACAGAGTATGAAAGATACCTTTATGTGTTTCAACCACCCCCTTTTTGTGTGAGTGAGGTACGCTTATTTCCTTGGCAAAGAGGGTTTATCACCTAAATCTGTGATTTCTAAACACAGAGGTGGATAGAAAAAGATACCTTGATAGGCTTTCTTCTTTCGTTTGGAAAGTGAGTTGGGGTACGCCTCATCGATGGATGAATATTGCCTTTTCTGTGTTTAATATCTCTGACAATGAGAGAGACTTATTCATTATTTAAACATTATTACACACATAAGTATATATACCATTTTTTCCATGTTAACATCGATCTGAGGAGAAAGAATTGCTTCAGAAAAGGGAAATACGCCCGTCCACACGACAATTTGAAGCTCCATCTTTCCTGCACATTCCAGGGACGTGTTACTAAGTATACCTTTATATATATACTGTTAAGCGCCTGTTATTCTGGTGTCCCACACATTTGTATTTAAATTTCCAGAGTAATGCTTGCAATGGTTAGGGCCAACTCTGGCCACATAGCTACATAGCTTCATACACGGCAGCAGCCAGATTGAGAAATGGGTAATGTTTCAGTTTGAGAATGGTGCAGTGTCACAATATAGTGCTTGTGGCTGGTTTCTGCACCTTCGTGGCAATGCAGTCACACAGCAACACAAAAGCACACAAATAAGCAGTTTACTTTTTTTTAGTTCATGTTCTGTTGGGTTTCTATTTAGGTCACAAATTTGTTTATAATTAGTAGAATGATTAAAGTTTGACATACATTATTAAATCAAATATTAATATTTTGGTGGCTTCCATAAAAAATATTAATTAAAAGCTTTACAACTCTTCAAAAGAACAAAAACATTTGCATCAACATGCACACTTTTATTATATGTATGTCCCTTATAAAATCACTGGCAGTAGGTATAGAAGTGCCCTCGTACACCTAGCATCTATACGCCATATGCCCAGCAGGTGATGCAGTCAGGAAGTCGGCGGTTGGGAATGCAGGCAGCTGAAATGCCGACTCCGGATCCCAGATCATAAGTTTGCAGACCACATATGCTGGCCTGGGTATATAACTGCACAGGAGTTTTAAACACGTACAAAGACGCAGATGAAGGAGGTGTTGGGGGTAATTCTGAGTTGATCGCAGCAGCAAGTTTGTTAGCAATTGGGCAAAACCATGTGCACTGCAGGGGGGGGGGGCAGATATAACATTTGCAGAGAGAGTTAGATTTGGGCGAGTTATTTCGTTTCTGTGCGGGGTAAATACTGGCTACTTTATTTTTACACTGCAATTTAGATTTCAGTTTGAATACACCCCACCTAAATCTAACTCTCTCTGCACATGTTATATCTGCCCCCCTGCAGTGCACATGGTTTTGCCCAACTGCTAACAAATTTGCTGCTGCGATCAACTCAGAATTAGGCCCATTGTTCCCACACATGTATTAGATAAATGTTAAACAAAGACTAATGCGCACTTTACGCGTATTTTAGCAATGCATTTTTTTAAATGAGTATATGTATTAATTTTGTAGAAACATATACAACAATAAAAGGAAAAAAAATTAACAATCACACAAGTAGCCATATACTGTACATATAGTAGTCTCAAAAACCATCAAACTTGCATATTTGTATACAGAGATCTACAGATCACATTCTGCACTGTTTTGACTATATAGTATATGAAAAATACAAAGAATATAATAGAAATATCTTGTTTGTATTATTCTATTCATATTTATAGTCAAAACTGTAGAGCTAAAAGTCTATGGAAGATCTATACTGCTGCACCTGTATATAATGCCCACATGAATCCTTTGGGTCATATAGTATATGTAAATCTTGCTCCGATACTAGCCATTACCTCCTCAGCCATTTACCTCACTGCACCTCCCTGGCATACCCCAAGGGCCAATTTATCCTTGAAATTGGAAAACAATGGAAGTTAATTCAAATCAATACAGTCCTTCTTCTCACTGGACACCCATATCCCTAAGTATTTAAATGTAGTTACCCAGCAAAGTGGGAGAGAAATCAATGGGACACTAGGAGGAAATTCTCCCAATGGAAGAATGGAGTATTTGTCCCACTTAATGTTGAGACCAGAGAACTGACCAAACTCCCCTATACCCAAAGGATTGCCAACATAGCCATTGTATAATCTTCAGAACTAAACAACATATCATCGGCATAAAGAGCCGCCAAATCTGTCCTATTTCCCAGTTGGAGACCCATAATCTCAGGATTGGTTTGGAGAATACAAGCTAATGGTTCTATTGTCACAGCGAATAGAGCAGGAGACAATAGGCAGCCCTGCCTTAGAGCAGGAGACAATGGGTCGCCCTGCCTCAGAGCAGGAGACAATGTGCAGCCCTGCCTCAGAGCAGGAGACAATGGGGAGCCCTGCCTCAGAGCAGGAGACAATGGGGAGCCCTGCCTCAGAGCAGGAGACAATGGGCAGCCCTGCCTCAGAGCAGGAGACAATGGGCAGCCCTGCCTCAGAGCAGGAGACAATGTGCAGCCCTGCCTCAGAGCAGGAGACAATGGGGAGCCCTGCCTCAGAGCAGGAGACAATGGGCAGCCCTGCCTCAGAGCAGGAGACAATGGGCAGCCCTGCCTCAGAGCAGGAGACAATGGGCAGCCCTGCCTCAGAGCAGGAGACAATGGGCAGCCCTGCCTCAGAGCAGGAGACAATGGGCAGCCCTGCCTCAGAGCAGGAGACAATGGGCAGCCCTGCCTCAGAGCAGGAGACAATGGGCAGCCCTGCCTCAGAGCAGGAGACAATGGGCAGCCCTGCCTCAGAGCAGGAGACAATGGGGAGCCCTGCCTCAGAGCAGGAGACAATGGGGAGCCCTGCCTCAGAGCAGGAGACAATGGGGAGCCCTGCCTCAGAGCAGGAGACAATGGGGAGCCCTGCCTCAGAGCAGGAGACAATGGGGAGCCCTGCCTCAGAGCAGGATACAATGGGCAGCCCTGCCTCAGAGCAGGAGACAATGGGGAGCCCTGCCTCAGAGCAGGATACAATGGGCAGCCCTGCCTTATACCCCAAAATAAAGAGAAAGGTGGGGCGCTAGGTCTATCGTACAGCAATTTTACCCACTTAAGAAATACAGGACCTATTCCCATATATTGCATGACCTCCCACAGATAGAGCCACTCCACAGAGTCAAAATTTTTAGGCACGACTAAAGATACAATGGGCCTAATTCAGACCTGATCGCTCGCTAGGTATTTTTTTTGCACTGCTGTGAACAGATAGTCGCTGCCCATAGGGGAGTGTATTTTCGCTTTGCAAGTGTGCAAACGCATGTGTAGCAGAGCTTGTGCAGTCTCTGAGTAGCCCAGGACTTACTCAGCCGCTGCGAACACTTCAGCCTGTCGGGGACCGGAATTGACGTCAGGAATACTCCCTGCAAATGCTTGAACACGGCTGCAGTTTTCCAACCACTCCCAGAAAACGGTCAGTTGCCACCCACAAGTGGCTTCTTCCTGTCAATCTCCGTGCGATCACCTGTGCAAATGGATTCTTCGCACAAACCCATCGCTGAGTGGCGATCTGCTTTGTACCTGGGCGACACACCTGCGCATTGCGGTGCAGACGCTTGCGCAGTTCTCACCTGATCGCAGTGCTGCAAAAAAACGCAAGCAAGCAATCAGGTCTGATGTACCCCCAATAACAGAAGAGGACTCACTGCCTGTGAGAGGCCTGCAAATTAGTTTAGAGATCCCTAATATTCACTGAGGTGGATTGTCCTGGGTGTACTATAGATGCAATATATACGTTATGGTAAGAACTTACCGTTGATAACGGTATTTCTCCTAAGTACACAGGATAACATTGGGATATGATGAACAGACAGCGGATTTGCACCAATCGGCCAAAGCTTTTCGGCCTCCCGGCATGCAACGGGCCAGTCCATATATCTCCGCCTCCTGGCTCAGGAAAATCAGTTGTATTCCAAAGCTCAAGGCAGGCGCATCATAGATAGCCCTAATCAGGCGAGAACACACATACACACCCTTCCATACAAGAAGGACGAGGTTAGTGAGTAAAAGGATCCTCAAATCAGGTGCGTCAGGTTGGGATCCCTGTGGATCCTGTGGACTTAGGAGAAATACTGTTATCAACGGTAAGTTCTTACCATAATGTATATTTCTCCGGCAGGGTCCACAGGTTATCCCCAGGATAACATTGTGATTTCCCAAAGCAATTTAGTGGTGGGGACGCTCCTGATTGGACAGGAGAATCTTTCGCCCGAATTCAGCATCATGAGAGGCAAAGGTATCCATGGCATAATGTCTAATGAATATGTTAATGGAAGACCATGTGGCTGCCTTACATACTGTATTTGTTCTGCTGAAGCACCACATTGTGCTGCCCATGATGGACCTACCTTACGAGTAGAGTGAGCAGAGACACTAGTCGGAACAGTGAGATCAGCTTGAGAATATGCTTCTGAAATTGTCATCCGAAGCCACCTTGCCAGTGTCTGCTTATCAGCAAGCCATCCTCTCTTGTGAAACCCGTAGAGAATGAAGAGAGAATCTGTCTTTCTGATGGCCCTGGTACGATTCACGTAGATCCTTAAGGCACGGACCACGTCCAGCGATGCATCTCCCGCAGAAAGGCCCAGGACTACAATTTCTTTGTTAAGGTGGAATTTAGACACCACCTTGGGAAGATACCCAGATCTAGTTCTGAGAACTGCTTTATCTGGATAAAAAAATCAGAAATGGGGAACGACACGACAATGCCCCTAAATCTGATACTCTTCTAACTGACACCATGGCCAGTAGAAAGAGAACTTTAGCTGTCAACCATTTAAGACCCACTTTATTAAGTGGTTCAAATGAGGCAACTTGAAGGGCCCTTAGGACTACATTTAAGTCTCAAGGCACTGGAGGAGGAACAAAAGGAGGTTGAATGAGCAGCATTCCCTGGAAAAAAGTACGCACATCATGTAAATTGGCAATTTTCTTTTGGAACCATACAGTCAATGCTGACACTTGCACTCTCAAGGGAGCCACCTTCAAACCTTTATCCATTCCTGTCTGAAGGAATGCTAAGACCCTGGAAACTCTGAAAGACTTCGGGTCCATTTTCCATTCACTGCACCAATGAATATAGGTTTGCCATATTCGGTGATAAATGCGAGCTGAGGAAGGTTTTCTTGTTCTGAGCATTCTTTCAATTACCTGTTGTGAGAATCCTCTTGACTTCAGGATAGAGGTTTCAAGAGCCACGCCGTCAAAGACAAGTCGATCCAGATGTCTGTGATAACAAGGACCCTGCATCAGTAGATCTGGATGTTGGGGAGCAAGAGTGGGGCATCCATCGACATTCTCTGCAGATCTGTGTACCAATGCCTTCTGGGCCAAGCCAGAGCTATTAGTATCATGGCACCCTTTCCTTGCTTTATATTTCTCACCACCCTGGGTAAAAGGGTGATTGGAGGAAACACATAAGCCAGATGAAAGTCCCATCTCACTGACAGGGCATCCACAAAGATCGCTCTGGGATCCTTTGTACTTGACCCGTATGCGAGAACTTTGTTGTTCTGACGGGACGCCATGAGATCTATCTCTGGCAACCCCCACTTGTCTACTAGGGTCTGGAAGACCTCTGGGTGTAGAGCCCATTCGCTTGCCTGAATGGCGTGTCGACTGAGAAAATCCACTTCCAGTTAAGAATTCCTGGAACGAACACTGCGGACAAGGTTGGATGATGAAGTTCTGCCCACTTTAGTACGTGACTTACCTCCTTCATTGCTTTTTGGCTGCGAGTTCCTCCCTGATGGTTGAGGTATGCTACTGCCGTCGAACTGTCAGAGCGGATCTAAACTGTTTTTCCCCGAAGAATGTCCTTTGCCTGATTCAGTGCCATGTATATAGCCGAAGTACCAATATTTTTATTGGCAGGCAGCCTTCTTCCTTGGTCCATTTCCCCTGGAAACACAACCTTCCTGACACTGCTCCCCAGCCCTGGAGACTGGCATCTGTTGTCAGAATTTCCCAATCTGATATCCAATCTGATATCCAAAAGGGTCTCCCCTTGTCCAGATGGGATGTCTGTAGCCACCAGGCTAATGACCTTCTTACTTCTTACTAACTGTGCATACTCCACCATGTCAAACGTTGACACCATCAATCCCATCACACGCATCGCTGCGTAAATGGATACCTTTTGACTGTGTAGCAACTCCTGAATCCTTGACTGAACCTTGGATATCTTGTTCAGAAGTAAGATTACTCTCTGAAGACTTGAATCCAGTACAGCCCCCAAGTGAGTTATCCGCTGTGACGGAACCAGAGACGATTTTGCCCAATTTATGAGCCACCCGTGCCTTTGCAGACACGTTATTGTCTGCTGCAGATGACATAGGAGCAATTCCTGCGACTGTGCCAGGATTAAAAGATCGTCGAGGTATGGAAAAATTCTTATCCCCTGAAAGCGGAGATAAACTGCCATTACCACCATAATCTTGGTAAATACGCTGGGGGCTGTGGTTAACCCAAAAGGTAGGGCCTGGAACTGAAAATGCTGTTGGAGAATAGCGAACCTGAGAAAGCACTGATGGGACAGTGCTATAGGAACATGTAGGTAAGCATCCTGTACATCCAGGGATACCATATAATCCCATGGCTCCATGGCCAAAATGATGGAACGTAAAAGTTTCCATATGAAACCGAGGTACCCAAATGTACTTGTTCAGCACTTTTGAGATTGAGAATGGGCCGAAATGACCCATTTGGTTTCTGAACTAGAAACAGGTTGGAGTAAACCCTGTCCTCGTTGCGCAGGAGGAACTGGAATGACTACTCCTGACTGAAGCAATTTCTGAACTGCCTCTTGCAAAGCCATGGCCTTCATCTCTACCCAAGACAGGCTGGTACAAAAAAAATCTTTGAGGAGGGTGCTTCTTGAAGACAAAAGCATGACCTAGAGATACCGCTTTCTGCACCCAGGCATCTGTTGTAGACTGCTGCCAGATCTGTGCAAACTGAAGAAGTCGGCCCCCACCCTGGGATCCCCCAGGTGGAGGCCCACACCATCAGGCTGATGGCTTATTATCGGTTATACCACCCAGTCCTCTGGTAGCCCAATGCTTTTTAGTCTTACCAGACTTGTTGTATTGGGACTGCCTGCCATCACTTTTTCATTTAGGTTTGAAATTGTATGTGGAAGGAAACTTGACCTTCTTGGAGTCTGCTTCTGACTCCAAAATATGCATCAATTCTTTACCAAAAAGAATATCTCCAGGAAAAGGAAAAGATTCCAAAACCTTCTTAGATTCTGAATCAGCTTTCCACGTACGTAGCCAAATTGATCTGCAAGCAGCGATAATTGAAGATGATGTCCTGGAGGCAATAGTACCCATATTCCATCCTTCTTCTTCCAAGGACATTGCAGCCTGTTTTATATGTGCTATACTGAATTTTTGCTTTCTAGATGCTTTTGAAAAATCCCCCTCCAATGCATCAGCCCAGGCAGCCACTGCCTTTGCCATCCAAGCTGAAGCCATGGCTGCCTTATGACTGCCCCAGACAGGAAAAAAATGTTTTTTAAGAAACCATCTACTCTCCTATCCGTGACATCATTTAATGATGTTGAAGGCAAAGGTAATGTAGATTTTTGCACTAATCAAATCACATGCGTATCTACATTAGGAGTCACCTCCCATTTTAAACAATCCCCAGCTGGAAGAGGATAATTGGAATTCCATTTCTTAGGAATTCTAAACTTCTTATTGGGCATAGCCCAAGCCTCTTCCATGATTTCCGTCAGCGGATCTGACCCTGGAAACTCAGTCTTAACTGTTTTGGGACGCTTAAACACAGGTGCCTTGGTTTTAAACACAGGCTCTGCTGATTTCTCTAAGGAAAGAATGGCTTTCATTGCTTTAATTAACTCAACTATATCCACTGAGCTGAGACCTTCGTCCTCCGCTTCGTATGCCGAAGCAGAGTTTAACGAGCTTTCATCCTATGATGAATCCTCATCTGAAACGTGTAGCCTGTGAGGATGAAAATTTACTTACCACTGGCATATTCGCCTGTATCTTTTGAGAGGCTGTTGCTGGAAGTGATAAACCGCAAGTGGGAAGCTGCATGTAAGGGCCAATCGTGTAACCTATCCCTGGTACAGGAGTTGGGAGGAATTATCTGTTCAGCTATACTGGATAATGTCTGTGCAAACATAGCCCAAGGTGGATAAACCTGCACCTGAATCTGCCTTGTATTTTTGAAGAGACCCTGGTGAAAACTAAAACAATTTGCACACAAACCATCCTGAACTAGATCCTGAGAACTAGATCCACAGCTTAGCAAGACAAACATGATATGAGTGTTGATGTTGCTGTGAGTGTATCTTCCTCACCTTTGCCGCTCTTAGACATGATAAATAATCAACACTTCCACAGTGTACTACACAATTTGTGACTGTAATCCCTTTAAGCTTTTTAAAGTGACCTACAATCCAACCCTACCCATGCACCAGCATTGAGGATCGGAATAGGAAAAAAAACGGACAGAATATATAGTAAAGTCAGCAATCACACTAGCAGTCAATCACATGTTATACATTAGTATAATAAGCAATATGAGCACAACATCAACTACAACTACATTTCAAGTATTTAGGAGAACATATTACTGAATCATGTTTAAACAGTTCTACTGTATTCAGACGCATAGCGATAGAAACAACAGTAATAGCATACAGACTCATGCAATAGGCACTTATCCAAATGTTCGTACTCAAAAAGGTAGATAGAGACTTAGGGGCTCATTCTGAGTTGATCGCTCCCTGACGTTTTTTTTCTGCAGCGCAGCGAACAGGTTACTAGTGTGCCTGTGCACGCGCAGGCGCATCGTATGAGTACAAAGCGGATCGTTGCTGGGCGATGGTGTTTGTGGGTGGCAACTGACCGTTTTCAGGGAGTGTTTGGAAAAACATAGGAGTGTCCAAGCGTTTGCAGGGCGGGTGTCTGACGTCAACAAACTGATTTGCCTGAGCCAGGAGGCGGGGGTATATGGACAGGCCTGTTGAATGCTGGGAGGCCGAAAAGCTTTGACCGATTGGTGAAAATCTGCTGTCGCTTCATCAGATCCCAATGTTATCCTGTGGATAACCTGTGGACCCTCCCGGAGAAAACATGGTTAAGCCATACGGAAAGAACTTTCGCCAAAATGTTAGCATCTGTAGGGATCAACGAAATTAAGCAATATGCAACAGGAATGGTAGGATACTTTAGCGATGCACTTTTAACACTTTTTTTAATAACATTTTCCATGTTGCTCTTTTGCCCATACAACCTTTTCTACAGGTATAGCACATGAGAAATAAGTTATGCCATGTATTAAAGTGGTGTTTTACAGTGCAATGGTGGGAACTAGCACAGAAAACCCCCCACTCGTCCTATTTTTAACAGTGCTCTAATGACAAACTGGTAGGAATTAAATTATAATGGTTGCTATGCTCATTAATGACAACAATCATCTATATTTTATTTGAAATGCCATTGATATGTGATGAAATAACCCAGTGGGCTTCAAATGATGTTTTAAACATTTTTCCTTTAATCCACAATACAAGGCACAGATGATAGCGTGTGCCCTGCTTTTGATGTTAAAAACATCCGTTTTCTCAGTTGTTGTCATCCTAAGCTTTTTATCCGTTCTCATATAGGTCATCGGCCAGTGCTGGTTATAGATCATGGCGTAGCCTAAATAGACGGGTTGGCAGCCTGCCATAGAGCGCAGCTTAACATATTGCTGAACAGAACACACAGTACAGCAATCTCTGTGTAAAACTTGTGGCTGCAGACACATATATTATTCCGCTGTCTGTTAAGTCACTGGGCTATCTTAATAGCAGCATTTTGAAAATTGGTACTAGAATATGAAGCATTAATATCTTCCCAGCTAATTCAAATTATATTACACAGGTAACCCAGCCTGAATCCTAAAACAATTACTGTGCATTTAAAAAATATTAAACATGTAAAAAGAATCCTGATTTGCTGATTCAGACCATTTTTGCTCGGGAATCGGATATTTTTAATATGTTTAATTTTCGCAATTCCCCATCATAAGCCGATCATGGCTGGCCACCGATCCAGTCAGCTGATGTATGGGGGCTATTAGCTGAAAAGTTCTATTAACTAAAATGGAATTGCAATAATTAAACAATTCTAAATTGTTTTGGGGCAGCTTTAATGAAATTCACCAGTGTTAACGGCAAGAGGCTGATTATTTTCCAGGGACAGTGCATATGACCCCGGCTATAAAAATAATTGGAGGAAGGATGGGCTCAGAATATACAACAAAAAAAAAACAAATAAAAAAACCCCCAGAAAAACCCTCAAAAAACAGAAAGGAAAAGAAAAAAGCATTAGAAGTTCTAGAACCATTAATATGAAAACAGCTTCAAACTCTGCATTCCTCATACAGTTCACATTTTTCACACAGCCCAGCATGAAATCTCTAGAGTTATAGACTGCGGGTTCACCGTGGCTGATGGCTCATACGAGGTGAGGCATATGAAACCGGACCAATGAGAAGGCAATAGACTTTATGACAAAATCACAGGTTGCAGTTCCAAGGCTAACCATACAAAACATCAGCTGACAATACATGAAGCAGATGACTATGTAGTCGAAGACTGCGTCAGAGGTCACGATAGCACAGGTTCCCTTCCAGAATAAAAGTTGAAGCTCAGAGAGCAGACAGGGATAATCAGAAACAAGTCAGTTGTGTCACACTCCTGAGTCTGAAATAGACTTTCTTACCACTGCGCTGTCTGTCACATTTGGCTTTAAAATCCGTGTCTCTCCCGCACATCGCTCCCCACAGCATGCTGGTGTTTCCAGGCATCGCTTCTCCCTGCATGCTGCTTTCTCTTCACAACAGGCTTTAGGTAACTCAGCAAGTCCACAGTGTGCTCAACATCAGAGTTCCCTCCAAAACCCAAGTATGGGTGCAGCCATCTTGGATTCCGTGACATGATCCACTCTGATCGATGCTTTTAGTCAGCTGACCGCAGCATCCAATGAGGAACACCAACAACTATAAAGGGAGCTTCCTGGACAATCACAAGCTACCAGTACAACATCGCTTTTCCTGAAGTCACAGCTCTATGATACTCAGTGTCAGTACGATTCCAGTATGTTATTCCAGTCTTGTTGTTTAATAGACTATGCTATTACTATTCCAGTTTCAGTCTGGTTGTCTGATAGATTCTGCGATTTCTATTCCGGTCACCATCCGATTCCAATCTGGCCAACATCCAGTTCCAACCCTGGAACCATCCGGTACCAGTCTGGTCACCATCTGGTTCCAGTGCAGTCACCATCTGGATTCAGTCCAGTCATCATCCGTTTCCAGTTCATCCAACCTTCCAGTTCAATAAAGATATTTTTTTATCTAGTCACGCCTTCGGTCACACCTCTACCAGAGCATCTCCATTACACTCCAAGACCACTACCCAGTAGTCTCAACAGCTCTCTACGAGCTTCCCAGCTACATGAGCAAGAGCTGGATCAAGCCTCCCAGTTTCCTCCATACCTCATCACTGTCAGCTCCAGCTACTCACGCTTTTTCCAGCCAGACCCAGATCCTGATTCCTGGGATTGAAAAAACAGCCCGGGATTGGCCTCCCTAACAAGTTACCTATCCCACATACATCTGATTGTGCTCTGAGACATCCTTTTGAGTCAGTGCACCAGAAATGTGCAGCCACACATATAAAGGTAGAAGAAGGTATAAAAGGCACATAGGCATTCTTAATGTATCAAGCTAAGTCAGAAAGGAGATTAAAAATAACTAAATAAAACAAAATGATTGGCATATACAATAGCCAATGCAAATATCAAACATGTTATATGAGCATTCTCTGCTAAATCTATAGTTACAAGAGGTGGTCTTCAGTATGCCGAATGTCGGGATCCCGGCGCACAGTATACCGGCGCCGGAATCCCGACACCTGGCATACCGACAGATATTCTCCCTTGAGGGGGTCCACGACAACCCTAGAGGGAAAATAAATAGCGTGGCGCACGTAGCGCCACCATGCCCGCAAAGGGCTCCTTTGCGCTCGCCATGCTGTCGGTATGCCGGCGGTCGGGCTCCCGGCGCCGGTATGCTGGTTGCCGGGAGCCCGGCCGCCGGCATACCATACTACACCCGTTACAAGAGACAAAGAGGACTTGTGTACATGTCTGTAGAAGCCAATCTCATTTCACAGTTATTAAAAAAACAAATACATTTAAGAAACAAAATAATAATCTTTAGTAGAAATATATTTTTGTAAGCATTCTAAAGGCATGCTGCCATTTTGTCAGCCACATGTCACACTACAGATGCATCTTTTGCCAAGCCTAATGGTGCCCATACACTTATGAGATTATCGGTACTATCCTTCGATTTCGACCACATCTGTGAGAGAAATCGAAGGATTGTATGCAAATTTTAGTACCTTTCGGCGCGGGCACGCCAGTCGAATATCGCGTCCCAAGATATTATATGCTGCACATAATATTTATCGAATCGCAGTGCGATCGCATGTGTTTCTAGAAACACATGTTATATATCGCACTGCGATGTGCGATGGGCACCCGCCGTGAGTGGCCAGAGGCCGCTCCCACTCGGCGGTGACGTGCCCATCACATGATTACCATGCGATCTATCGCATGATCGCATGGTAATCTTTTTGGCAGTTCAGGTGCGATTTCATCGCACCTGAACTGCCGGTGCGATGCCCCGCGATGTCGCGTCGCGGGGCATCGAACAAGTGTATGGGCACCACTAGAACCTTGTTTTCTGGATGATTATCAGTGCTAGATTTAGAGATGTCAAGAATCTTATGAACAACTGTCTTCCTTGCAAAGAGGAAGGAGGAATCAGATTACATCTGGAGTTGGAAGAGACTGCATTTTATACCACAAGAAGTGTCTTATGGTAATACCATAGGAATCAGTGAAGAGGTTGGTTCAAAGTCAAATATTTCTCTATGCCAGCATGATATAAAGGCCCAGAACAGATGTAAACCTCTTTTGATGCTTCTGATGTCCTGACATTTATTTTGTATGTCAGAGATTTACTTTCAAATATTTGCTTGGAGTGCAAACATGGATGATTTGAGGACTGTACCAGAATAATGCTACAGTGCCTAATTCAGGTGCGGTTGTTCTTGCTACTGCTGTTGCTATCTTTTTCGATACGCAATTGCAATTATATACCAATATGGGCAGAAGCTAATTTGAGCATAGAGACGCCCACTGCTATAGCATTATTTCTGTATGCACATTTCTTTCACATACTCTCTACCTTTAAACTCATAGTAGGGACCTTCATATACCTACACTTTATATCACTTTACTATCACTATTTTTTAGTGTGATGCCCTGGGAGGCCCTGTGCTGGATCATGTGTGGGGGTTCCCTGCGTTCCAGATGTTGGCCCATATTGTTAGGAACCTGCTCGACAAGAGGTGACCTGGACGATTGGTGGGCAGGCCGATATCATTGGCCAACGACAGTGGCGTAACTACTGCCCACGCAGCCCTCGCGGTGGCTTGGGGGCGAGGGGCTGCGGGGGCGCCACTGATTTACAGCAGACTGACATGCGGACAAGTGTCCGCATGTCAGTCTGCAGTCTCCTTCCCTCCGCCGCTTTTTGGAGGGACACAGAGGGCACAGCGCGCCTCTCTGTGTCCCTCCTGCTGCATCATCTCCGGCGGCCGCGGGTCTAATAGGGGAAAGTGCCGTCCGTGAGCTCTAATTGGCTCACGAATCGGCACTTCCCCCTATTAGACCCGCGGCCGCCGGAGATGATGCAGCAGGAGGGACACAGGAGAGGTGAGCTGTGCCCTCCGTGTCCCTCCAAAATACGGGGGGGGGGGGAGATATCTGGCACTGGGGGGGAATATCTGGCACTGGGGCATATATGGCACTGGGGGGAATATCTGGCACTGGGGCATATATGGCACTGGGGGGAATATCTGGCACTGGGGCATATCTGGCACTGGGGCATATATGGCACTGGGGGGGAATATCTGGCACTGGGGGCATATATGGCACTGGGGGGGGAATATCTGGCACTGGGGGGAATATCTGGCACTGGGGCATATATGGCACTGGGGGGAATATCTGGCACTGGGGCATATATGGCACTGGGGGGGAATATCTGGCACTGGGGGCATATATGGCACTGGGGGGGAATATCTGGCACTGGGGGCATATATGGCACTGGGGGGGAATATCTGGCACTGGGGGCATATATGGCACGGGGGGAATATCTGGCACTGGGGGAATATCTGGCACGGGGGGCATATATGGCACTGGAGGGGAATATCTGGCACTGGGGGCATATTTGGCACTGGGGGGGGAATATCTGGCACTGTGGGCATATGTGGCACTGGGGGGGGAATATCTGGCACTGGGGGCATATATGGCACTGGGGGGGAATATCTGGCACTGGGGGCATATATGGCACGGGGGGGAATATCTGGCACTGGGGGCATATATGGCACTGGGGGCATATATAGCACTGGGGGGGAATATCTGGCACTGGGGGCATATATGGCACTGGGGGCATATATGGCACTGGGGGCATATATGGCACTGGGGGGGAATATATGGCACTGGGGGCATATCTGGCACTGGGGGCATATGTGGCACTGGGGGGGAATATCTGGCACTGGGGGCATATGTGGCACTGGGGGGGGATGTGTGTACCTGGCACATGGGGGGGCTATATTTGGCACTGGGGCATGTGAGTACCTGGCACCGTGGGGGAATATCTGGCACTGGGGACATATGTGGCACTGGGAGCACAGCCCTAGCAACAAGGACTACCTCCTAGCAACGAGCATGACACCCAGTGCATGAAACACCTGGCAACGAGAATGACACCCAGTGCATGAAACACCTGGCAACGAGCATGACACCCAGTGCATGAAACCCCTGGCAACGAGCATGACACCCTGAGCATGAAAACCCCTGGCACCGTGCATGGAACCAAGAGCATGAAACCCCTGGCAACGAGCATGACACCCAGTGCTTGAAACCCCTGACAACGAGCAGGTAATTGAAAAGTAATTAGAAGCCTTACTGTAGGACTTAATGTGTAATGGGCATTACGGTGTGTGGCATAACGTATCACGGACATTGCGGTGTGTGTCATAATGTGTCACAGGCATTACGGTGTATGGTATACTATATCGCGGGCATTGTGATATGTGGTATAATGTCTCAGGGTCATTGCAGTGTGTGGCATAATGTATCACGGACATTGCGGTGTGTGTCATAATGTGTCACAGACATTGTATGTGCTATAATGTATCAGGGGCATTGCAGTGTGTTAGCATAATGTATAACGGGCATTGCGATTCCTGTCATAATGTGTCACAGGCATTACGGTGTGTGGCATAATGTGTCACAGGCATTACGTTGTGTGGCATAATGTGTCGGGGGCATTACAGTGTGTGCATATTGTGTCATGTGCATTATTGTGTGCGGCATAATGTCTAAGGGCCATTGCAGTATGTGGCATAATGTATACTGGGCATTACTATAAGGAGGAAAAATGACAAATAATGTAAGGGGCATGAATCAGGATTATTTTTCTTTCCTGTGGTGGCCAACGTATGGGCGTGCAGGTTGCAAAACTGGGGTATAAGGTCGTCTTTTCCTGCAATGCCACGCCCCTTTATGCGAAACCACGTCCATTCCAACGAAACCACGCCCCTTTTTTGGCGCGCGCGCCGAAGGCGTGCGCATATTTATCCCTTTGTTGCTCCCAATTATGGAGCATGAAGGGGGGGGGGGGGGGGCGCCGAAGAATTTTTTGGCTTGGGGGAGAAAAATTTCTAGTTACGCCACTGGCCAACAATATACCAACAACCTCTTATGACATATTATATTTTATTATACTGTAATGATCGTTTAGTGCATCTGCACCCCCTTTGTCTGTGTACACCTAAAAAGATGGCATGTTAAACGGTTAACCATAATAGGGTCAGTCCTAACAACGGTATAATTGCTCAGCGTGTTTACCAGTAACACATTTAAAAGTTGCTTAATAACCGCCTCCTGAATTCAAAGCTCAGTGTGCAACGTTTACTCTCACATATGAGCAAACAGACATCTGCATGCATATTACCTAATAAAACTCAATGGACAACTTATGCTCATTTTCGCTAGAATGATCCTCTAGCCAATTAATGTAAACAGAGAAATGAATACGGACACAGAATGCTACTAGGTACATGAAGAGTAGGGCAGCATGGCCAGCCAGGCAAGCAGTTCCATAATAAAAGACAGTCTGTTGAATTGATACCGAGTCTGGGACAAGTCTCAAAACTTGGCCATGCAGTACGTACACATAATAGATAATGAGAGGTGAAGAAAGGGATGCCAAAACTCTGAAGTGATACTCTGTAAGTCTCACCAACTGACCTAGGCACAGTAGTCATACCCACAATATGACAACGCAACACACCAGTATAATATATTTTGATCTGATATTTCATATTTTAATTAATGATCTATGAGCATTCTTTTTATATCATCCTAATATATGAAAACTGGTATTTTGTGATTAACCATAATCTTGCAGTTACCGGTGCTTGGGTTTATGGTTAACTGCCATTCTCATCCAGACAATTTGTTATGTTTGTTATTTACGATGTGCATTTTTACTAGAAAATGTTTTCGGTTGATTTTTAAAATTCTTTTTATACTCTCTTTGTAAATTGACATTTTTATATTTATATTAACCACCTGCCTGGAGTGCTTGCATGAGATCAGACTACAGGCAGCTGGGCTTTCAGAAACATTTGCAACCTGTCTATAACACCCACCCACAGCTGGTGGAAAGAAACTTCCTGCAGGGGATATCACCATGCCATTGTTGAAGAATTAATGATTGATTTGCAACAGTAGTTTCCAAAATGTTTATAGTCTTCTCAATATTAGATCTGCAAGGGTTGGTTCAAACATGTCCATTTTAGGGGTATATTCAATTAGGGTCGGATCCATTCCGACATGCATTTGTCGGAATGGATCCGATAACCCCTATTCAATCCCATCTCAATTCGACTTTAAAAAAAGTCGAATTGAGATGAGACCTGCAAGCGGAGACCTGCAGGGACAGCCGCGGGTAGACGGAGGAGAGCAGCGCTACAGCAGCGCTGCAGAAGGATGTCTCACAGCCACCAGAATTCACGGCAGTATCCACCCGGCTCCAGCAAACGGGACCTCACTTGCTGGAGCTGAGTGAACGCTGCCGTGAGCGGCGGCTGTGCCACATCCTCCTGCAGCGCTGTGCTGTAGCGCTGCTCTCCCCTGTTTGCCCGCTGCTCTCCCCTGTTTGCCCGCGGCTCTCCCCCCTCTCCTCCTCTAAGGTCCCTCATCTCAGTCCGACATTTTTTTATGTCGAACTGAGATGGTCGGAAACGGGGCCAAATCCTGTCAAATTTGGCCCGGTCTCCCTCAAAAGTACATGAATCGGCAGCTATATCGCCAATTCACGTACTATTCGACAAGTTGAATTCCCCGACTTGTCGAATAAAAATAGCGGGGACTGAATAGGTCGAATAATGATTTGACCTTAAAAAGTCGAAAACTGCCGTCTTTTCGACAGATTCTGAAACTACAGTTGGGACCACACAAATAAAATCGCTATTTATTGAGATAGGGTCACTCTAACAATCCCTCGTTAATAGCAGTAATCACAAGTGTTTTAGAATGATATCTACTTAAGGTATTTATACATGAATTACTGATTTTGATCACTGTATTCTGTGATTAATAGTGGAATCCTCAATTTAATTATCCCAACAGCAAGCCATAATATCCCAAGGAGGGGAGCGCACAATTTATGTATACAATCCTATAGGTCAATATTGACAATAAGCACATTGATATAGTTGTATGATTATTACAAGAAAGAATTATCTAGCTGACTGATTATATTAGAGACTAGTGTGTGTTCTGATTATATTTTTTATTTTTTCTTCTGCACTATTCACTATTTCACATATTCTTTTTGAATACTTCGCCAGCTATCCACTATTAGTATTTTAAACCAATTACAATAAAGGTTATGTTTTATAGGAAGTTGTCCTATACCTAGATTCAGATTTTTCATTACAGTAAGTTACAGATGAGTGCCCCAATGTGGAATACTTTTTCTTTTTGCGTCTTTTCGACAGATGGCAGCTTTCGACCCTAATTGAATATACTCCTTAGTGTTAATGGCAGGGCCGTAACTACGTGTGTGCTAGGTGTGTTTGGCACACAGCGCAGTGGCCCTGAGGGCGCAACTGCCTGCATTCCCATTCTAAGGGAATTTTAGTCAGCGGCATTGTAATGAGTCAAACTGACTCATTACAAGCCGTCTGCTGTGTGTGCCGGAGCGAGGAGAGGAGCAGCTCCATGGGCAGGGGAAAAGGGGGAGGAGGGAGCCGCAGCAGCCCACTGTAATTGGTGGCGGCGCCTCTGCAGCTGTCCCTCTCCTTCCACATAGGCTGGCCGCTGCCGCTATGAATGCTGGGATGCGCTTCCCTCATACCAGCATTCACAGTGGTGGCGGCCAGCCAATGTGGAAGGAGAGGAATAGCTGCAGCGGTGCCGCCACCAATTACAGTGCACTGCTGCGGCTCCCGAGTTCCCCTCCCTCCTCCTCCCCTGGATCTGCCAGCAGCTGCACCGAGGAGTTTGACTGCCTGAGCCAGTGGAGAGACAGTAAGTATCTATCATCTATTCTATCTGTTTAACCTATCTATCTATCTATCTACCTACCTATCTATCTACCTATCTGTCTATTTATCCAGGGCCGTAACTAGGTGGCACACAACGCATATGCCTATTTTAATGTGTAAAAGGGGGACTCTGTCTGCCGTAATGTGTAAAAAGGGGGACTCTGTCTGCCGTAATGTGTAAAAAGGGGGACTGTGTCTGCCGTAATGTGTAAAAAGGGGAACTCTGTCCGCCGTAATGTGTAAAAAGGGGAACTCTGTCCGCCATAATGTGTAAAAAGGTAGATTCTACCTGCCGTAATGTGTAAAAGCTCTACCTGGTGTAGTGGCGCTACTGTTGGTGTAATTTGAATAATGGAGACTACTGTGCACCCCAATATTAATTGGTATTATTTTTGTGGCCACACCCCTTCCCCATAAAGCCACACCTCTATGCTGTGCACTGCCCCTATTTTACATAATGAGGGGGGTGATGCCGTTTCTTGCACACAGCGCTAAAACGTCTACTTATTACGGCACTGATCTCTGGTAATGCAATTTTTCAATGAGTGATGTCTCACAGGCATTTCATTTCAGTAAAAAGATATTTAGACTTTGGCAATAATCAAGCAGAATAAGACATCAATCACAACCCTGATCTGCAAAGTATGGCCCATTTACTCATGCTTAAACAAAAGTTTTGCTGAAACCGACAGTGCAACAAGATGTCGCTATTGCTGAAAGTCTGCATCTATAGTAAGCAAGACAGTACTTATATTCCAAAAGATCCTGTTTCCTAATCAAAATCTATATGCTGTGTGAATCCAAATCAGGCTATATATGGTTTAGTAATACTGTATACATGCTGGTAGGGGAACTGTATTGAACAAAGACTACAGAGATTTTCATGATGAAACCATTTCTCAATAAGGGATATTAGGGTAGATGTATGAAGCAGTGATAAGAGTGGAGAAGTGAGCCAGTGGAGAAGAGTGCCATGGCAACCAATCAGCTTCGAAGTAACATTTATCAGGTGAATTCTATAAAATTATACATAGCAGCTGATTGGTTGCCATGGGCAACTTCTCCACTGGCTCACTTCTCCACTCTTTTCACTGCTTCTTACAGTACATCTGCCCCACTGTCTCATAACCGACAACCACTTTGCGAATAAATTCTCTCTGCGACCGTCATTGCAAGTGAATAACACATGCATAGTTTACCGATAATTGACTCTGAGTCAGGCACATGGTATGATTATCTATGATATGAAGTCACTTTCAGTTCTGTGGCTCTATTTATAGGAGACATATGAGACAACTGCTAGTATCTATATGCTCCTTAGAGGGTATAGTGGGGCAGATGTATTAACCTGGAGAAGGCATAAGGAAGTGATAAACCAGTGATATGTGCAAGGTGATAAAGGAACCAGCCAATCAGATCCTATCTGTTAATCTACATATTGGAGTTGATTGGCTGCTGCCTTTATCACCTTGCACATATCACTGGTTTATCACTTCCTTATGCCTTCTCCAGGTTAATACATCTGCCCCAATATTCCTTACAATGTATCATTTATCCTACTGAATACTGAAGTGACGTCATGAGAAATTGATATTAATTAGGTGGAACAGTCTGTTATGTGTAAAAAAAAAAGAAAAGAAAAAAGGAAGCAGGTGTTCAAACTAAACGTTAGTACTTTTAAAGCAATGGTGATGGGGAATAGGAGTTTTCTTTCTGCATGACTGTGCTAATGGCATATGGATTAAAAAGGGCTATGTAACGGAGATAGAGCAGTCACTATTAAAGCAGTGGGACATGGACCTGGAACAATCAGCTAATATATTACTATGCTCCATGTATTGCCTAACAATGTTAAAAAGACAGAAATACCCATAAAAGTATTTTAACCAATGTATTTAAATCACAAATGGTAAATTGGGACGGCATTGGAATGAACAAAGGTCCTATAACAGGCATGTCTAAACTGCGTCCCTCCAGCTGTTGAGAAACGACACATCCCAGCATGCCCTGACACAGCTTTAGCATTCTCTGACAGCAAAACTGTGTCAGGGCATGCTGGGATATGTAGTTTCACAACAGCTGGAGGGCCGCAGTTTGGACATGCCTGTCCTATAAGAAAGCTTTAATAGGAAGTGGTGGTTTACAAGAAGCTGATGCTCCAGAAGTATGGAATCTAAATAATTCTGGATATTTAGCCAATTATGAATACCCTTTTCAGACAGAATGGCCTGAAAATCATGGCTTTTACCCGGCATTTCACACAGACAAGCAAATTACCAAGTCAAGCATTTCTACCCGGTAATTTGCAGCTCAACATGAGTATTTAGTCTGTGTGAAAGGGTCAACGCGGGTCAAAAATTCCCGGGTCTCCGACCCTGGTAAATTCCTGGATCGAAGTCCCGGGAATTTCAAACCTGGTTGACCCTTTGTAGACAGAAAAGGGACCCGTGTTTATCGGCAAAGTACTGGGTAGAATTTCTTTGGCTTTCTGTGTTAAAGGGGTATTAGTTGTTCTATAAACACATTGTGTGTATGAACGCGTTCTCTAGAGCGATTAGTAATTCAACTTGTTGCAAATTAGTTATATAATAAGTACGATATAGTACAGAATGCAAGTTCCTAAATGATTTTACTCTAGTGACATAATAAAAATACCTGCACCTCTGAAAACAGAATTATTGAATAACTAATAAATACATTGATCTAAATCACAGAAGATCTTATTCACAATCTCACGATGATCTGTAAATAAATGGCCCTACTAAGAAAACCCAGTAAACCCATCCTGATACAGTATAACATAAGGTATGGACTCTTTTTTATTTATTTTCTTTCTTTCTTTAAAGAATTGTGTTTGCTCCTTACAGTAAAATGATGACTGCAGGGCAGCAAGGAGCTGCTGGTTATGAAAATTCCCTCAGCAGCTGTGACATAAATGTTATCATTATGCCTGTGGGTTGGAGATGGGAGGCTTGTAAATTATTTGTGGTACAGTAGCTCTTGAAAACGTCAGTACTTTGTAGGGCACATATTATGACTGGCACTTAAATAAACACATAAGTGGCAAGTGGGGACCACTTCATATACATACATTCATACACACAAGCAACACATTGTTTTGGTAACCGTACTGGTAGGATGACTACAAAATATATTAGCAATAAAGAACACAAAATGTCCTGCTTACCGTTTATAACAGGTGTGTAAACCACAATCCCAGCCAAATTCGGGTTGGATACAGTTGTGTCAAGTATAAGGCCACCAACACTAAAAAGTAAGTTGTATTCATTAAATGAAAGAGAAATGCCTAGGCACCTAATCTTTTATTTAACACTGATTTCATTTACAAAATGCGAGGAGTTCAAATACCATGGTTTCTCTTTAGGGAATCACTGCGGTTTTGTGACAAGCGATGCAAACAGATGCAAGACTTCCTTTGTAGTTAGATGCATGGATGTGCGAGTGGCTGCAGGCCTCTACTTAATTAACAGCTGAGCAAAGCCCAGAAAACAGCTAAGTAACTGACAAAATGGTAGTAGGGAAGTAAAAATGTATAAAATGTGTCTTGCAGCTACTATTATGCAGTTTAGCATCTGAGCAACATTGAATGGTTGGTCTGTGGTAAGAGAAAAAATAATACAGGTTGAGTATCCCATATTCAAATATTCCGAAATACGGAATATTCTGAAATACGGACTTTTTTGAGTGAGAGTGAGATAGTGAAACCTTTGTTTTTTGATGGCTCAATGTACACAAACATTGTTTAATACACAAAGTTATTAAAAATATTGTATTAAATGTCCTTCAGGCTGTGTGTATAAGGTGTATATGAAACATAAATGAATTGTGTGAATGTAGACACACTTTGTTTAATGCACAAAGTTATAAAAAAATATTGGCTAAAATTACCTTCAGGCTGTGTGTATAAGGTGTATATGTAACATAAATGCATTCTGTGCTTAGATTTAGGTCCCATCACCATGATATCTCATTATAGTATGCAATTATTCCAAAATACGGAAAAATCCCATATCCAAAATACCTCTGGTCCCAAGCATTTTGGATAAGGGATACTCAACCTGTAATAAACTACTGTAAGGCACGATGTGCTTGGGTGCTGGTAGGTGGTAAAAGGGGTCAAATTCCGAATACCTCCCGTCTGGCTACAGCTGGAGCACTATTCTCTGACTAATAGAGGCTTCATATTTGAATTTGCGATGTTGCCGTAACACTTATTATCTTTTTCCATGTGACACTGTGACACAGATGGTATTAATTACTGTATTTTTCCTGTAATTTTTTTTTTCTCTGTTTTGTTTGTTGTTCTGGTTTTGTTCTGTATTTAATGTTTTTTTTTTTTTTTTTTTTTATCTTGTCCCTGTGAAAAACTCCAATAAAAAACTACACAAGTAAAAAAAAAAAAAAAAGGGGTCAAATTCCAGCAAGATTAAAATAATTTTACATGAATAAATAGGCTTATGTTGCAGTTACCACATGAAAGATAACAGATTTGTGCAGTGTATTTCTGAAGTAAAAATTGAATAGGTTTAAATATATGTAATACCCACAATGTAGCAGGGATATAAAATGAAGGGTTCATCCTTGCCACTAATAGTCAATTTTGCAGATTTGTTTAAAAATTAAGTGTCATGCAGTATTTATTCTCCCCTTCATTGTTTGCCATGGAAGAGCCATGCCCACTGCTTTACCTAGAGTAGACGGTTAAATAGCTTCTGTGTTGCATACAGAAACATTTTTAACAATTTTCTGCTAGAGTTATTAATCATTCAGCTATACTCCCAGGACTTGCCCCTCTGTGTACTATGGTGCAGTTAGTACAAGGTCACTGAGCTGGCTGTATAGCAGCATACTGAGCACAATTAGTACATGAATCTGTACAAAACACAGAAGACAGCCATAAATCACAAAGACCTGTGAGGATTCAGGCCTGTACTACACATTGCAGAGGGATATATGATGGAAAAGCTCCATTCGCTGGAACGGAGTAAATGGAATGCCCATCTGAAATAAGATGAATTTGGTACAGTTTTCATGTGATTAGTATAAGGTCATTGAACTGTATCGCAGAAATTTTAGTAACTTAATTGGGGGTCTGTGATCCCCCTCTCGATTTGTCATTGATGGATTCCAAGAACATTTTAAATCAGTAGGACAAATGGAATACTTATGGGAGACCGGCATATGGGATGCTGTCTGTCACTATACCGACAGCGGCGTCCCGACAGCGAGGCAGCAAGTTACCTAGCGGGTTCGCTGCGCTCACCACGCTTCGGGCATGGTGGCAAGCTTCGCTTGCCACAGGGTATACTCCAATTCGGGTGGGGGGGTGGACCCACCATCCGAGTGGGAATACCGGGCTGTGGGCGGGATTCCGACTGCCGGCATTTCCCCAGGTGTCGGTATTCCAGTGTTGGTATACTGAACTGCGGGACCCCGATAGGCAGTATATTAACAAGCATTCATGACAAATAGCATTATTAAATATAACTTTGGTTTGCAAATCACTACACTTTTTGCTGTATCTCCTCCTGGAGATTATGAAAAACTACTGTAGACTACTGCAGTCAGTTAACACATCAGTAAAATTTTGGATTTGAAAATTGGAGAAAGTTCAGCAAAAACGTGCCCTAAACTTATAATGAGGATGCCCAACCAAATTACTTTACTGTATGGATCTCCCAGCATTCACAGGGAGAGTGGGTGACTTCCCGACCTCCATATTTGCCTGTCTCACTGAAAGCATAACAATAGAAACAACAATCATTGGGAGGAGTTTGGTTTATTTTAAGAATGTGTGACAGAAGCTTTTCAAAAAGTGTATTGCAAATCCATAATTATACTTCAACAGGAAATATTATTTTCATGTTACATAAAGGAGAGGGTTTCAAAATTTCTTGCAAATAGTGTTTCTCTGACGTCCTAGTGGATGCTGGGAACTCCGTAAGGACCATGGGGATAGCGGCTCCGCAGGAGACTGGGCACAAAAGTAAAGCTTTAGGACTACCTGGTGTGCACTGGCTCCTCCCCCTATGACCCTCCTCCAAGCCTCAGTTAGATTTTTGTGCCCGGCCGAGAAGGGTGCACACTAGGGGCTCTCCTGAGCTTCTTAGTGAAAGTTTAGTTTTAGGTTTTTTATTTTCAGTGAGACCTGCTAGCAACAGGCTCACTGCATCGAGGGACTAAGGGGAGAAGAAGCGAACCTGCCTGCTTGCAGCCAGCTTGGGCTTCTTGGCTACTGGACACCATTAGCTCCAGAGGGACCGAACACAGGCCCAGCCTCGGAGTCCGGTCCCAGAGCCGCGCCGCCGGCCCCCTTACAGAGCCAGAAGCAAGAAGAGGTCCGGAAAATCGGCGGCAGAAGACATCGGTCTTCACCAAGGTAGCGCACAGCACTGCAGCTGTGCGCCATTGCTCCTCATACACACCTCACACTGCGGTCACTGAGGGTGCAGGGCGCTGGGGGGGGGCGCCCTGAGCAGCAATAAAAACACCTTGGCTGGCAAACATACATCACATATAACCCCCAGGGCTATATGGATGTATTTTAACCCCTGCCAGAATCCATAAAAAGGCAGGAGAAAAGTCCTCGAAAAAGGGGCGGAGCCTATCTCCTCAGCACACTGGCGCCATTTTCTCTCACAGCTCCGTTGGAGGGAAGCTCCCTGGCTCTCCCCTGCAGTTACTACACTACAGAAAGGGGTTAAAAAAAGAGAGGGGGGCACTAATTAGGCGCAGTATTAATAAAACAGCAGCTATAAGGGGAAAAACACTTCTATAAGGTTATCCCTGTGTATATATATATATATAGCGCTCTGGTGTGTGCTGGCATACTCTCCCTCTGTCTCCCCAAAGGGCTAGTGGGGTCCTGTCCTCTATCAGAGCATTCCCTGTGTGTGCTGTGTGTCGGTACAATTGTGTCGACATGTATGAGGAGGAAAATGGTGTGGAGGCGGAGCAATTGCCTGTAATGGAGATGTCACCCCCTAGGGAGTCGACACCTGAGTGGCTGAGCTTATGGAAGGAATTACGTGACAGTGTCAGCTCTTTACAAAAGATTGATGACATAAGACAGCAGGCTACTCAGCCTGTGCCTGTCCAGGTGTCTCAAAAGCCATCAGGGGCTCTAAAACGCCCGTTACCTAAGATGGCAGATACAGACGCCGACACGGATACTGACTCCAGTGTCGACGATTAAGAGACGAATGTGACTTCCAGTAGGGCCACACGTTACATGATTGAGGCTATGGAAAATGTTTTACATATTTCTGATAATACCAGTACCACTAAAAAGGGTATTATGTTGGGTGAGAAAAAACTGCCTGTAGTTTTTCCTGCATCTGAGGAATTAAATGAAGTGTGTGATGATGCGTGGGTTTCCCCCGATAAAAACTGTTAATTCCTAAAAAGTTATTAGCATCATACCCGCCAGAGGATAGGGCACGTTGGGAAACACCCCTTAGGGTGGATAAAGCGCTCACACGCTTGTCTAAAGAGGTGGCACTACCGTCCCCGGATACGGCCGCCCTTAAGGAACCTGCTGACAGAAAGCAGGAAAATATCCTAAAATGTATATACACTCACACGGGTGTGATACTGCGACCAGCAATCGCCTCAGCCTGGATGTGTAGTGCTGGGGTGGCTTGGGACCGTATATTACTGACTATAGAGCATTTAAAAGATGCATTTCTATATATGCGTGATGCACAGAGGGATATTTGCCGACTGGCATCAAGAGTAAGTGCGCTGTCCATTTCTGCCAGAAGAGGGTTATGGACAAGACAGTGGTCAGGTGATGCTGATTCCAAAAGGCATATGGAAGTATCGCTTATAAAAGGGAGGAGTTATTTGGGGTAGGTCTAACAGACCTGGTGGCCACGGCAACGGCTGGGAAATCCACATTTTTACCCCAGGTAGCCTCTCAACATAAGAAGACGCCGTATTATCAGGCGCAGTCCTTTCGGCCCCATAAGGGCAAGCGGGCAAAAGGCTCCTCATTTCTGCCCCGTGGCAGAGGGAGAGGAAAAAGGCTGCAGCAAACAGCCAGTTCCCAGGAACAGAAGCCCTCTCCCGTTTCTGCCAAGTCCTCAGCATGACGCTGGGGCTTTACAAGCGGACTCAGGCACGGTGGGGGCCCGTCTCAAAAATTTCAGCGTGCAGTGGGCTCACTCACAGGTGGACCCCTGGATCCTTCAGGTGGTATCTCAGGGGTACAAATTGAAATTAGAGACGTCTCCCCTTCGCCGTTTCCTAAAGTCTGCTTTACCGACGTCTCCCTCCGACAGGGAGGTGGTATTGGAAGCCATTCACAAGCTGTATTCCCAGCAGGTGATAATCAAGGTACCCCTCCTACAACAGGGAAAGGGGTATTATTCCACGCTATTTGTGGTACCGAAGCAGGACGGCTCGGTGAGACCTATTTAAAATCTGAAATCCTTGAACACTTACATACAAAGGTTCAAATTCAAGATGGAGTCACTCAGAGCGGTGATTGCGAACCTGGAAGAAAGGGATTATATGGTGTCTCGGGACATCAAGGATGCTTATCTCCATGTCCCAATTTACCCTTCACACCAAGGGTACCTCAGGTTTGTGGTACAGAACTGTCACTATCAGTTTCAGACGCTGCCGTTTGGTTTGTCCACGGCACCCCGGGTCTTTACCAAAGTAATGGCCGAAATGATGATACTCCTTCGAAGGAAGGGAGTTTTAGGTATCCCTTACTTGGACGATCTCCTGATAAGGGCAAGATCCAGGGAACAGTTGGTAGTCGGGGTAGCACTATCTCAAGTAGTGTTGCGGCAGCACGGTTGGATTCTCAATATTCCAAAATCGCAGCTGATCCTGACGACACGTCTTCTATTCCTAGGGATGATCCTGGACACAGTCCAGAAAAAGGTGTTTCTCCCGGAGGAGAAAGCCAGGGAGTTATCCGAACTAGTCAGAAACCTCCTAAAACCAGGCCAAGTGTCAGTGCATCAGTGCACAAGGGTCCTGGGAAAAATGGTGGTTTCCTACGAAGCAATTCCATTCGGCAGATTCCACGCAGAATGCTGGACAAATGGTCCGGATCGCATCTTCACATGCATCAGCGGATAACCCTGTCACCAAAGACAAGGGTGTCTCTCCTGTGGTGGTTGCAGAGTGCTCATCTTCTAGAGGGCCGCAGATTCGGCATTCAGGACTGGGTCCTGGTGACCACGGATGCCAGCCTGCGAGGCTGGGGAGCAGTCACACAGGAAAGAAATTTCCAGGGCTTGTGGTCAAGCCTGGAGACATCACTTCACATAAATATCTTGGAGCTAAGGGCCATTTACAATGCCCTAAGCCAAGCAAGACCTCTGCTTCAAGGTCAGCCGGTGCTGATCCAGTCGGACAACATCACGGCAGTCGCCCACGTAAACAGACAGGGCGGCACAAGAAGCAGGAGGGCAATGGCAGAAGCTGCAAGGATTTTTCGCTGGGCGGAAAATCATGTGATAGCATTGTCAGCAGTGTTCATTCCGGGAGTGGACAACTGGGAAGCAGACTTCCTCAGCAGGCACGACCTCCACCCGGGAGAGTGGGGACTTCACCCAGAAGTCTTCCACATGATTGTAAACCGTTGGGAAAAACCAAAAGGTGGACATGATGGCGTCCCGCCTAAACAAAAAATTGGACAGGTATTGCGCAAGGTCAAGGGACCCTCAGGCAATAGCTGTGGACGCTCTGGTAACACCGTGGGTGTACCAGTCAGTGTAGGTGTTCCCTCCTCTTCCTCTCATACCAAAAGTACTGAGAATTATAAGACGGAGGGGAGTAAGAACTATACTCGTCGTTCCGGATTGGCCAAGAAGGTCTTGGTACCCGGAATTTCAAGAGATGCTCACGGAGGACCCGTGGCCTATACCTCTAAGAAGGGACCTGCTCCAGCAAGGACCCTGTCTATTCCAAGACTTACCGCGGCTGCGTTTGACGGCAGGGCGGTTGAACGCCGGATCCTGAAGGAAAAAGGCATTCCGGATGAAGTCATCCCTACCCTGATCAAAGCCAGGAAGGATGTAACCGCAAAGCATTATCACCGCATTTGGCGAAAATATGTTGCGCGGTGCGAGGCCAGTAAGGCCCCGATGGAGGAATTTCAACTAGGTCGATTCCTGCATTTCCTGCAAACAGGAGTGTCTATGGGCCTAAAATTGGGGTCCATTAAGGTTCAAATTTCGGCCCTGTCAATTTTCTTCCAGAAAGAACTAGCTTCAGTTCCTGAAGTTCAGACGTTTGTAAAAGGGGTACTGCATATACAGCCTCCTTTTGTGCCTCCAGTGGCACCTTGGGATCTCAATGTAGTTTTGGGGTTCCTAAAGTCACATTGGTTTGAACCACTTGAATCTGTGGAGTTAAAATATCTCACATGGAAAGTGGTCATGCTGTTGGCCCTGGCCTCGGCCAGGCGCGTGTCAGAATTGGCGGCTTTATCCTGTAAAAGCCCTTATCTGATCTTCCATTCAGACAGGGCGGAATTGAGGACTCGTCCTCATTTTCTCCCTAAGGTGGTTTCAGCGTTTCATCTGAACCAACCTATTGTGGTACCTGCGGCTACTAGTGACTTGGAGGACTCCAAGTTGTTGGACGTAGTCAGGGCCCTGAAAATATATGTTTCCAGGACGGCTGGAGTCAGAAAATCTGACTCGCTGTTTATCCTGTATGCACCCAACAAGCTGGGTGCTCCTGCTTCTAAGCAGACTATTGCTCGTTGGATTTGTAATACAATTCAGCTTGCACATTCTGTGGCAGGCCTGCCACAGCCAAAATCTGTAAAAGCCCATTCCACAAGGAAGGTGGGCTCATCTTGGGCGGCTGCCCGAGGGGTCTCGGCTTTACAACTTTGCCGAGCAGCTACTTGGTCAGGGGCAAACACGTTTGCTAAATTCTACAAATTTGATACCCTGGCTGAGGAGGACCTGGAGTTCTCTCATTCGGGGCTGCAGAGTCATCCGCACTCTCCCGCCCGTTTGGGAGCTTTGGTATAATCCCCATGGTCCTTACGGAGTTCCCAGCATCCACTAGGACGTCAGAGAAAATAAGAATTTACTTACCGATAATTCTATTTCTCGTAGTCCGTAGTGGATGCTGGGCGCCCATCCCAAGTGCGGATTGTCTGCAATACTTGTACATAGTTATTGTTAACTAAATCGGGTTATTGTTGTTGTGAGCCATCTATCCAGAGGCTCCTCTGTTATCATGCTGTTAACTGGGTTCAGATCACAAGTTGTACGGTGTGATTGGTGTGGCTGGTATGAGTCTTACCCGGGATTCATAAATCCTTCCTTATTGTGTACGCTCGTCCGGGCACAGTATCCTAACTGAGGCTTGGAGGAGGGGAGGAGCCAGTGCACACCAGGTAGTCCTAAAGCTTTACTTTTGTGCCCAGTCTCCTGCGGAGCCGCTATCCCCATGGTCCTTACGGAGTTCCCAGCATCCACTACGGACTACGAGAAATAGAATTATCGGTAAGTAAATTCTTATTTTTTACAGCTGATGGACCCCTCTGAATGGGATGTGGTCATCATGCTGACAGTCATCATGACAACATTCATAATGCGATGGTATGTCCTTGAGAGATGACCCCCAAAAAGTGTTACTTGCCTTGTGGGGGAGTGGGGTATTATACATATGTAGTGACTCATGTTGGGGTATTAACACAGTGTGGCCTATGGACATTGGTGGGTAGGGGATTGTGTCACTGGAGATCTATCATCACTAGCGGGGGTGGGGGTACTGCCACTGGGGATCTATTGGCACTGGGGCTGGAAGATAATTTTACAACGGGAGCCTATGGACATGGGGGGCATATATTTTTTTAATAAAAAAATAAATAAGATTTTACTTACCGGTAAATCTATTTCTCGTAGTCCGTAGAGGATGCTGGGGACTCCGTAAGGACCATGGGGATAGACGGGCTCCGCAGGAGACATGGGCACTTTAAGAAATAATTTAGTTCCTGGTGTGCACTGGCTCCTCCCTCTATGCCCCTCCTCCAGACCTCAGTTAGAGAAACTGTGCCCAGAGGAGATGGACAGTACGAGGAAAGGATTTTGTTAATCCAAGAGCAAGATTCATACCAGCCACACCAATCACACCGTATAACTTGTGATAACTACCCAGTTAATAGTATGAAAACAACATATCATCAGTTCAAGACCGATGCAACTATAACATAACCCTTATTGAAGCAATAACTATATACAAGTACTGCAGAAGTAGTCCGCACTTGGGACGGGTGCCCAGCATCCTCTACGGACTACGAGAAATAGATTTACCGGTAAGTAAAATCGTATTTTCTCTAACGTCCTAGAGGATGCTGGGGACTCCGTAAGGACCATGGGGATTACACCAAAGCTCCCAAACGGGCGGGAGAGTGCGGATGACTCTGCAGCACCGATTGAGCAAACATGAGGTCCTCCTAAGCCAGGGTATCAAACTTGTAGAATTTTGCAAAAGTGTTTGAACCCGACCAAGTAGCAGCTCGACACAGCTGTAGTGCCGAGACCCCCCGGGCAGCCGCCCAAGAAGAGCCCACCTTCCTAGTGGAATGGGCCTTGACCGATTTTGGTAACGGCAAACCAGCCGTAGAATGCGCTTGCTGAATCGTGTTACAAATCCAGCGAGCAATAGTTTGCTTTGAAGCAGAGGCACCAATCTTGTTGGATGCATACAGGTCAAACAGCGCTTCAGTTTTCCTGACTCTAGCCGTTCTGGCTACGTAAATTTTCAAAGCCATGACCACATCAAGTAACTCGGAATCCTCCAAGTTACGTGTAGCCACAGGCACCACAATAGGTTGGTTCATATGAAAAGATGAAACCACTTTTGTCAGAAATTGCGAACGGGTCCGCAATTATGCTCTATCCAAATGGAAAACCAAATAGGGGCTTTTATGTGACAAAGCCGCTAATTCAGACACTCGCCTAGCCGAAGCCAAGGCAAATAACATGACCACCTTCCACGTGAGATATTTCAACTCCACCGTTTTAAGTGGTTCAAATCAGTGTGACTTTAGGAAACTTAGCACCACGTTAAGATCCCAAGGTGCCACCGGAGGCACAAAAGGAGGTTGAATATGCAGCACTCCCTTTACAAAAGTCTGAACTTCTGGGAGAGAAGCCAATTCTTTTTGAAAGAAAATAGATAGGGCCGAAATCTGGATCTTAATGGAACCTAATTTAAGGCCCAAATTCACTCCAGTATGTAGGAAGTGAAGGAAACGGCCCAGATGGAATTCTTCCGTAGGAGCATTCTTGGTCTCACACCAAGAAACATATTTTTGCCATATACGGTGATAATGTTTTGCTGTTACTTCCTTCCTAGCCTTTATCAGCGTAGGGATAACCTCAACCGGAATGCCTTTTTCTGCTAGGATCCGGCGTTCAACCGCCATGCCGTCAAACGCAGCCGCGGTAAGTCTTGGAACAGACAGGGTCCCTGTTGCAACAGGTCCTGTCTTAGAGGAAGAGGCCACGGATCTTCTGTGAGCAGTTCCTGCAGATCTGGATACCAGGTCCGTCTTGGCCAATCTGGAACAATGAGGATTGTTCTCACTCCTTTTCTTCTTATTATCCACAACACCTTTGGTATGAGAGGAAGAGGAGGAAATACATAGACTGACCGGAACACCTACGGTGTCACTAGGGCGTCTACCGCTACTGCCTGAGGGTCTCTTGACCTGGCGCAATACCTCTGTAGCTTTTTGTTGAGGCGGGACGCCATCATGTCTATCTGTGGCAGTTCCCACCGACTCACAATCTGTGCGAAGACTTCTGGATGAAGTCCCCACTCTCCCGGGTGTAGGTCGTGTCTGCTGAGGAAGTCTGCTTCCCAGTTGTCCACTCCCGGAATGAACACTGCTGACAGTGTGCTTACATGATTCTCCGCCCAGCGAAGAATTCTGGTGGCTTCTGCCATTGCCACTCTGCTCCTTGTGCCGCCTTGGCGGTTTACATGAGCCACTGCGGTGATGTTGTCTGACTGGATCAGAACTGGTCGGTCGCGAAGTAAGGTCTCCGCTTGACGTAGGGCGTTGTATATGGCCCTTAGCTCCAGGATGTTGATGTGAAGACAAGTCTCTTAACTTGACCAAAGACCCTGGAAATTTCTTCCCTGTGTGACTGCTCCCCAACCTCGGAGGCTTGCGTCCGTGGTCACCAGGATCCAGTCCTGAATGCCGAATCTGCGGCCCTCCAGAAGGTGAGCACTCTGCAGCCACACCAGTAGTGACACCCTGGCCCTGGGGGACAGGGTGATCAACCGATGCATCTGAAGATGTGACCCGGACCACTTGTCCAGTAGGTCCCATTGGAAAGTCCTTGCATGGAACCTGCCGAAGGGAATGGCCTCGTATGACGCCACCATCTTTCCCAGGACTCGAGTGCAATGATGCACTGACACCTGTTTTGGTTTCAATAGGTTCTTGACCAGAGTCATGAGTTCCTGGGCCTTCTCTATCGGGAGATAAACCCTCTTCTGGTCCGTGTCCAGAATCATGCCCAAGAAGGGTAGCCGTGTTGCTGTAACACTTTCAGTGAAAGAGATATGCTGTTCAGCAACTGCTCTCTTGATCTCGCTTTTCTGAGGAGATCGTCCATAGGTACGCCTGATGAGGTGGATAAATGGGGACATGAAGGTACGCATCCTTTATGTCCAGTGACACCATAAAATCCCCCCCTTCCAGGCTTGCGATGACCGCTCTTAGCGATTCCATCTTGAACTTGAACCTTTTCAAGTATAGGTTAAGAGATTTTAATTCAATATGGGTCTGACCGAACCGTCCGGTTTCGGGACTACAAACATGGTCGAATAAGAATCCCTTCCCTTTTGAAGGAGGGGAACCTTGACCACCACCTGCTGAAGATACAATTTTTGTATTGCGTTTAACACTATTTCCCTCTCTTGGGGGGAAGATGGTCGGGCCGATTTGAAATACCGGCAAGGAGGCACCTCTTCGAATTCCAGCTTGCAACCCTGAGACACAATTTCTATTGCCCAAGGACCCACCTGGGAGTGAACCCACATGTGGCTGAAATTCCGAGGACGTGCCCCCACCGGGCCCGACTCCGCCAGTGGAGCCCCAGCGTCATGCGGTGGATTTTGCAGAGGCCGGTGAGGACTTCTGTTCCTGGTAACTAGCTGTGTTGTGCAGCTTCTTTCCTCTGCCCCTACCTATGGTAAGAAAGGACGCAACTCGGACTTTCTTGTTTCTTTGTGAACGAAAGGACTGCATTTGATAATGCGGTGCTCTCTTAGGCTGTGAGGGAACATAAGGCAAAAAATTTGACTTTCCAGCTGTAGCTGTGGAGACCAGGTCCGAGAGACCTTCCACGAACAATTTCACACCCCCTGTAAGGTAAAACCTCCATATGCCTTTTTGAGTCGGCATCACCTGTCCATTGCCGAGTCCACAGGACCCTTCTGGCAGAAATCAACATTGCATTTATTCTAGAACCCAGTAGACTAATGTCTCTTTGAGCATCTCTCATATATAGGACAGCGTCTTTTATATGCCCCAGGGTCCATAATACAGTATCCTTATCTAGGGTATCCAATTCCTCAGATAAGGTATCCTTCCATGCCGCTACAGCACTACACACCCAGGCCGACGCAATTGCCGGTCTTAGTAAGGTACCTGAATGTGTATAAATGGACTTCAGGGTAACCTCCTGTTTGCGGTCAGCAGCATCTTTGAGGGTAGCCGTATCCTGGGACGGCAGGGCTACCTTTTTGGATAAGCGTGTTAAAGCTTTGTCCACCCTAGGGGAGGATTCCCATCGTAGCCTATCCGTTGGCGGGAAAGGATACGCCATAAGAATCTGTTTGTAAATCTGCATTTTCTTATCTGGAGATTCCCAAGCTTTTTCACATAACTCATTCAGTTCGTGTGAGGGGGAAAAAGTTACCTCAGGCTTTTTTCCCTTATACATATACACCCTCGTGTCAGGGACAGGGGTTTTCTCTGTGATGTGCAAAACATCCTTTATTGCTATAATCATATATCGAAGGGATTTAGCCAATTTTGGCTGTAACTTTGCATCATCGTAATCGACACTGGAGTCAGAATCCATGTCGGTATCTGTGTCAACAAATTTGGGATAGTGGGCGCTTATGAGACCCTGACGGTCCCTGCGACAGAGGGTCAGGCACGGGTTGAGACCCTGACTGTCCCAATGCATCAGCCTTGTCAAATCTTTAATGCAAGGAATTAACATTATCATTTAAAACCTTCCAGATATCCATCCAATCAGGTGTCGGCGCCGTCGGCGAAGACACCACATTCATTTGCTTCCGCTCCTCTCCCACATAGCCTTCCTCATCAGACATGTCGACACAAGCGTACCGACACACACCACACACACACACACACACACACACACGGAATGTCCTTTCTGAAGACAGTTCCTCCACAAGGCCCTTTGGAGAGACAGAGAGAGAGAGTATGCCAGCACACACCCCAGCGCTATAATATCCCAGGAATAACACAGTAACTTAATGATAACCCAGTAGCTGCTGTATGTATAGTTTTTGCGCCTAATTATGTGCCCCCCCTTTCTTTTCAACCCTCTTCTACCGTGTATCAGAGGGGAGAGTCCGAGGAGCTTCCTCTCAGCGGTGCTGTGGAGAAAAAATGGCGCTGGTGAGTGCTGAGGGAGAAGCCCCGCCCCCTCGACGGCGGGCTTCTGTCCCGCTTATACAGTAATTTTGGCGGGGGCTCACACATATATACAGTGCCCAGTTGTATATATGTGTACTTTTGCCAACATGAGGTCCCAAATGCTGCCCAGGGCGCCCCCCCCTGCGCCCTGCACCCTTACAGTGACTGGAGTATGGGGGTAATTCCAAGTTGATCGCAGCAGGAAATTTTTTAGCAATTGGGAAAAACCATGTGCACTGCAGGGGAGGGACAGATATAACATGTGCAGAGAGAGTTAGATTTGGGTGGGTTATTTTATTTCTGTGCAAGGTAAATACTGGCTGCTTTATTTTTACACTGCAATTTAGATTGCAGATTGAACACACCACACCCAAATCTAACTCTCTCTGCACATGTTATATCTGCCTCCCCTGCAGTGAACATGGTTTTGCCCAATTGCTAAAAAATTTCCTGCTGCGATCAATTTGGAATTACCCCCTATGTGAGGTGTGTGGAGCAATGGCGCACAGCTGCAGTGCTGTGCGTAACCTCTAGTGAAGATCATGAAGTCTTCTGCCACCTGTGAAGTCTTCTTTTCTTCTCATACTCACCCGGCTTCTATCTTCCGGCTCTGCGAGGGGGACGGCGGCGCAGCTCTGGGACGGACGGCGAGGGTGAGATCCTGCGTACCAATCCCTCTGGAGCTAATGGTGTCCAGTAGCCTAAGAAGCAGGACCTAGCTTCAGAGTAGGGCTGCTTCTCTCCCCTCAGTCCCTCGATGCAGGGAGTTTGTTGCCAGCAGAGCTCCCTGAAAATAAAAAACCTAACAAAATACTTTCTATCAGCAAACTCAGGAGAGCTCACTGAAAAGCACCCAGCTCCTCTGGGCACAGTATCAAACTGAAGTCTGGAGGAGGGGCATAGAGGGAGGAGCCAGTGCACACCAGGAACTAAATTCTTTCTTAAAGTGCCCATGTCTCCTGCGGAGCCCGTCTATCCCCATGGTCCTTACGGAGTCCCCAGCATCCTCTAGGACGTTAGAGAAAATATATTTTTTACAATATGTTCTAAACTTAATTGAATAAAAAGACAAGTTAAGTGATTAATTCCATAAATGAAATAAAGACATTATGCTCCACTAGATTTTGTTGTTTTATGGCATATAAGCATTGTTTTAGCTAACAAAAATGAATGTGCAATTGATAAGCGCATAGGGGTATATGCAATTGCGGTCGAATTCCCGAAAATGTCGAAAAACTGGAAATTTTCACCAAGAAAAAAAATTCGACAGTGCAATTCAGTACTTTTCGTCAAAAAAACGGACTTTCCAAATTCGACTTTTTGAAATTCTACATTTGTCAAATTCGACATTTCTGCAATGGTACAAATGCGGCAATTCGACAAAAGTATATTCAATTGAAGATTGTAAATTCGACAACAGTGCTTTTAGACAGTAAATTCGTAATTTTCAATCCGCCACACTTTGCTGGCGGAATCTAATAAAAAAATTTATAAACATGTTTTTTTTATTGGTAATAGCATATCTATTTATATTAGAAGGGATTAGGTACTTGGTTTGTCTATTTTGGAGGCACAAGTATTATTTATATATTTTTAAAAATATTATTATTATTTTTTTTTTAATGGAATGGTAATAATCTGAAAAAAAAAAATGCGTGGGGTCCCCCCTCCTAAGCATAACCAGCCTCGGGCTCTTCGAGCCGGTCCTGGTTCTAAACATCAGGGGGAAAAACTGACAGGGGATCCCCCGTATTTTTAAAACCAGCACCGGGCTCTGCGCCTGGTGCAAAAAATACGGGGGACAAAAAGCGTAGGGGTCCCTTCGTATTTTTTACACCAGCATCGGGCTCCACTAGCTGGGTAGATAATGCCACAGCCGGGGGACACTTTTATACTGGTCCCTGCGGCCGTGGCATTAAATACGCAACTAGTCACCCCTGGCCGGGGTACCCTGGAGGAGTGGGGACCCCTTCAATCAAGGGGTCCCCCCCCTCCAGCCACCCAAGGGCCAGGGGTGAAGCCCGAGGCTGTCCCCCCCCATCCAAGGGCTGCGGATGGGGGGCTGATAGCCTTTTGAAAAATGAAAGAACATTGTTTTTTCCAGTAGTACTACAAGTCCCAGCAAGCCTCCCCCGCAAGCTGGTACTTGGAGAACCACAAGTACCAGCATGCAGGAGAAAAACTGTCCCGCTGGTACCTGTAGTTCTACTGCAAAAAAAATACCCAAATAAAAACAGGACACGTACACCGTGAGAGTAAAACTTTATTTCACACATGTCGACACACACATACTTACCTATGTTCACACGCCGACCTCTGTCCTCTTGTCCAAGTAGAATCCACGGTGTACCTGAAAATAAAATTATACTCACCTCAATCCAGTGTCCTGTGATTTGTAATCCACGTACTTGGCAAAACAAAAAACGAATAACCGGACCACACGGACTGAAAGGGGTCCCATGTTTACACATGGGACCCCTTTCCCCGAATGCAGAGACCCCCCGTGACTCCTGTCACAGAAAGGTCCCTTCAGCCAATTAGGAAGCGCCACTTCGTGGCACTCTCCTGATTGGCTGTATGCGCGTCTGAGCTGGCAGAGAGCGCATCGCACAGCTCCCTCCATTAGTTTCAATGGTGGGAACTTTGCGGTCAGCAGTGGGGTTACCCGCGGTCAGCCGCTGACCGCGGGTGACCTCACCGCTGACCGCAAAGTTCCCACCATTGAAAGTAATGGAGGGGGCTGTGCAATGCGCGTCTGAGCTCAGACGCGCAGAGCCAATCAGGTGAGTGCCACGAAGTGGCGCTTCCTGATTGGCTGAAGGGACATTTCTGTGACTGGAGTCACGGGGGGTCTCTGCATTCGGGGAAAGGGGTCCCATGTGTAAACATGGGACCCCTTTCAGTCCGTGTGGTCCGGGTATTCGTTTTTTGTTTTGCCAAGTACGTGGATTACAAATCACAGGACACTGGATTGAGGTGAGTATAATTTTATTCACAGGTACCCCGGATCGTCGGCGACATTGGAGACGCGGCAGTCGGAGGGTCAACATAGGTAAGTATGTATGTGTCGGCATGTATGAAATAAACTTTTACTTTCACGGTGTGTGTCTCCTGTTTTTATTTGGGTATTTTTTTTCCAGTAGAACTACAGGTACCAGCGGGCCCGTTTTTCCACCCGCATGCTGGTACTTGTGGTTCTCCAAGTACCAGCTTGCGGGGGAGGCTTGCTGGGACTTGTAGTTCTTCTGGAAAAACCAATATTCTTTCATTTTACTCAAGGCTATCAGCCCCCCATCCGCAGTCCTTGGATGGGGGGGGGACAGCCTCGGGCTTCACCCCTGGCCCTTGGGTGGCTGGGGGGGGGGACCCCTTGATTGAAGGGGTCCCCACTCCTCCAGGGTACCCCGGCCAGGGGTGACTAGTTGGGTATTTAATGCCACGGCCGCAGGGCGCTGTATAAAAGTGACCCCCGGCTGTGGCATTATTTGTCCAGCTAGTGGAGCCCGGTGCTGGTGTAAAAAATACGGGGGACCCCTATGCTTTTTGTCCGCCGTATTTTTTGCACCAGCACCAGGCGCAGAGCCCGGTGCTGGTTTTAAAAATACGGGGGATCCCCTGTCAGTTTTTCCCCCGAATTTTTAGAACCAGGACCGGCTCGAAGAGCCCGAGGCTGGTCATGCTTAGGAGGGGGGACCCCACGCAAATTTTTTTTTTTTTTTTTTACCGTTTTTACCCGTTTTTTAAACATTTTTAAAAATCTAATCAAAATCCGTCAAATCGTCCGTTTTTCGACAGCAGGACTGTCGAATCGTTTTTTTATTTAATATGTTGAATTCCGGCACCCACCTGCCGGAATTCGACGGTCGAATTGTGTCGAATTAAAAAACGGGCGAGAAATTGCCGCGATTCGCCGGCAATTGCATATACCCCATAGACTTGATGATAGCAAGCAATCATTTTCTAGCAGTCATTAGAGGAGTCCAGTTTGAAAAATAAAATCAAGTGTCTGGTTGCTATAGGCAATATGTTTCCTTGTGCAATAATTTCATGAAACGTCCCATATTGTCTGCTGAGAATGTTATTTCTTACAACGCCAATAAAATCATACAAATGATTACACTGGTAAAACCACAATTTTCTCACATTGCACCTCATGTGGTATTATATATGTATTTTATAAGCGGATTTAAAAAAAATGGTCATAGAATCTTTCTATCACTCATAGTTTTAAAGGTCCGTCCTCGTTAAGAATATACTTTATGATATTTAACCCATTTATAGAGCATTTAGGGAGTTTTTTTTTCTTCAGTAAAATTCCACTGTGTTCTTTAATTATAATTTAGGAAGATTAGTATAAATTAGGCAGCGTTCAGAATGACAAACAGCTGAGTCGCATTCTGCTGGATGATGCATTTTGGACATGATGAGTGGTGCTATCCAATTAGCCTCGATAAGCTGGCGCAAGCCGCTGCTATTTGGGGTTTTTGTTTCACCTGCCTCAAGCAGGCAAAACAAAATCCCCAATAGCAGCTCCGTTTTCGGGGCTGCGGCTGCAACACACAGGTTTCCATGAACCTGTGTGTTTTTATGTTTTTTTTTTTTTTTTATGGGCGATCTGATTGGATAGCCTGTAAAAGAATATCGGTGAAAAATTGCTAAAAACCTGATGCATTATCATGCCTATCTGGATACCCCCCTAACCAAGTAAACCTTAATTACTAAGGGGCTGATGTATGAAGCAGTGAATACAGTTGAGAAGTTGATCAGTGGAGAAGTTGCCCATAGCAACCGAAGAGGATCAGTGATGCACAGATCAATGAGGCGCTCTTTGCAGGACCTCAAATAAAAGAACAGATTGAAGATGAGTAGTCAAGGATGATCATGGCGAATGGTTCCACCAGGATACTTCCCTAATAAAAAAGCGGTATTAGGCCAAGTGCAGTCCAAGTATGCTTGCTGGCTATTGTTGGACACTTAGAAGGGATGTACCTGAGACAAAATACAGCAGAAATACTATACTTCTATATTTTAAGTGAGTTATTCATTTACTAAGTATGTATTGTTAATAAACGTAATATTGTAAACTTTAATTGGGTGCCACTCAAAATCCTTAAATTATAGAGACATTCTAAAACGATCACCTATATTCACTCTTGTGACAAAAAGTAAGACACATTTGGTTAACCAGTGTGATCTGTACACATGTATACAAAGAAATGAGCAGCAACACTCCACCTGCTAATGAGCATCGCAGTAATGACTGGCTCCCAGCCAGAGTGCAGAACAATTCTTGTTGCAGGATGTTTTGAAGCCACCACAATCCATATTGGGGTTAGTGCCAGGAAGAAAGATCCAACCAAAGGGGAGATAAAGGAATATGAATCTAGAAAACAGAAATATAGAGTAAGAGACTATTGAATACAAAAAGGAAATAAGCTATATCCAGCAACTGGAGTTAAATATAGTATTTCCTATTCAGCTAGATTGACTGAAGGTACGGAATCCAACATATTACAAGTTCCAACCTTATATATCAGTGAGTTTTGAGGTGGTGGGCATTGATTTGGGGTAGTGGGTGAGTGCTCATAGAGGTAGGTGCGAGACCATAATTGTTTTATGGCAAAAGGGGCATTTAAGACAAAATGAAGGGTTGCCTAAAAGTACACTGATTTCCACAACAGTAGAAAATCAATGAGTAAATGAAACTAGAACCAGAAAATACATAATTCTAAATCCTATAGGTTCCAGTGCACATTGGGGGTCATTCCGAGTTGTTCGCTCGCTAGCTGTTTTTAGCAGCCATGCAAACGCTATGCCACCTCCCACTGGGAGTGTATTTTAGCTTAGCAGAAGTGCGAACGAAAGGATCGCAGAGCGGCTACAAAATCATTTTGTGCAGTTTCAGAGTAGCTTCAGACCTACTCAGCGCTTGCGATCACTTCAGACTATTCAGTTCTTGTTTTGACGTCACGAATACGCACTGCGTTCGGCCAGCCACGCCTGCGTTTTTCCTGGCAAGCCTGGGTTTTTTCGAACACTCCCTGAAAACGGCCAGTTGACACCCAGAAACGCCCAATTCATGTTAATCACTCTGCGGCCACTAGTGCGACTGAAAAGCTTCGCTAGACCATGTGTAAAACTACAATCGGTCGTTGTGAAAGTACGTCGCGCGTGCGCATTGCTCCACATACGCATGCGCAGAAGTGCCATTTTTTTTCATCATCGCAGCGCAGCGAACATTTTCAGCTAGCGATCAACTCGGAATGACCCCCATTGTGTATGCTCCAATCTTCTTGTTTTAAGACATATCATGGAGATGAAATGGATGTTGATTTTTTTGTTAATTTACCAATGTACAGTATACAAGTTAATATTTTTTTTATTTTATAGCGCAATACTATTCACATTACTTATAGGTCTCCAATCATAACCAAACACTTCTGTGAAACCAACTCAGAATGAAAAAAATACAGATAAAAAACCCTGTCAGAAGAGAGGACCATTTGCAAATAAACAGTAATTGTGCCTCACAGATGTTATGGTGCCCACAAATGGTGTTATCTGTGCTAGGTGTGTATACTGTTTGTGCTATGCGATTTGAACTACACCCGAATTTGACTACACTATAAAATGTAATGTATGGGGGGTGTGGCCTGGCCAGCAAACTGAGCAGAAGGGTTTTACAAGAGCTCCTGAAAACCCTTCCTATAGAGACCTCTAAAGCCGCTTATTTAGCCATAACACCGGCCTCTTATCACACTGTAGCCCTGCCTGGACCCACCTCATCGAGGGGTAGCGACTGCGGAGCCGGGGGACCCTTTTAAGGGTCACTGCAGGTTGCGGCCTACCCCTCTCTGTGAAGCCGGGGACTGGAGTAGTAATCCCCCCCTCCCAGATCCGACACTCGGCCGAGTGTTTTGCCCACACCAGGGAGCTAGAAGGCAGATACTGTATCTACCTGGAGCGGGAGACAGCGGGACACGAAGGAGACACAGACGGGACACGGAGACGGCAACCCCTCAGACCTGCACGTCAGTGAAGTGAAGACGGAGACGGAGGCCCTGGGTACCCGCGGTCCGGACGGAGGCGACGGCTGGTAAGCTTTGAATAGTTTGCTAGTCCCTCGCTATCCGGCGGCCCTGCGGCGCCCGAGGCACCTCTCGCACTGCCACCCGCTAGCACCCAGATACTACAGCCCACGACGCAGGCCCAATTGGCAAGGCCTCGGCTCCCCACACGCACAGACCGGGGATTAAAGTTTTGAGGAGGCCCAGTCACGAGTTCCGGGACCGGAACGAGAATTCGGCAGGCCAAGGTGAAATCACCCTAATACTGGGCACATTTTATTAAGTTATCCACCAGCCTTTACCTGCACTGAACCCCCTGGAAATACCGGGTGGCTGTGGATATCGCCACCTGACACCCAGAGTTGCAGCCACAGCCTCCCTCCCCCAGAGGGTGAATATCAGCAGCACACAAAATACACAGAGTCTCCCTGGTTATCCCTGAACCTCTTCACGGAAGACCCTGACCGCCGGCTGGCCCGGGCTGGGAACCAGGAATCACGGGACCAGGAAAGAAGTAAACGCCCTATGGCCCTGCTCGACTCTCAAGTGCATATCGCTTGATTTTACAGGAGCACGCAGGCATACACCCGCCGCTAACCAATACAATATATAGGGTGCGAACTCCCCTATGAAGATGATGCCCTTCTAACAACATGACTGCCCCGCCGTCGCTTCCTGCCTGAATAACCACTCACCACGGTCATCCTCTCTTTACCTATATGATCTACTAATCCCTCCAGGGACATCTCGACATGCCTCCAAAGAAATCGAAGGGGTCTAAATCTGCTTCACAAGTGAATTTCTTTGGGTCCTCCTCCTCCGGTAAGAAGAAGACTCATACAACACTTTCCTCGCCGAATTTGGCTCAAACATCTCAAGCAACTTCATTAATATTAAGCAACACGGCCCATGCCGCACAAGCTGAGATGGACTCCTTAGATGGCCCGGTCACGCTACGATCAATCCACTCCCTGCTAGCCTCTTTCAAGTCAGACATTACATCTGAGCTTAGATCCAATATACAAGCCCTCCGCGCTGATATTTCTGAAATCGGTGACAGGACAGATCATATCGAACACAAGATGGAGGAGCTAGTAACATCACATAATGACCTGATTTCTGCACATGACGCTCTCCTAGACGAGGTCGCTATCATCCGAGACAAAACTACAGATTTGGAGGACCGCTCACGTAGGAATAATATAAAGATAAGAGGCATTCCTGATGATGTTCAAAATGCTGACTTATATGGATACGCCACAGATCTTTTCCACAAATTGATACCTGACGTCCCACTACCTGACCTCCTGATTGACAGGATTCATAGACTCCCGAAGTCTAGACAAGCACCAGCTCAGGCCTCCCGGGACACACTTCTCAGGGTTCATTTTTTTCACACTAAGGAAAAGATTCTACGAGCAGCACTGCCCGCTTCAACTACGGCGACTTGCCTGGGCTCTCTCCAACTTTTCCAGGACCTGTCTCCAGCGACCATGGCCAAAAGGCGATCATTCTTCAACATTACATCAGCTTTACGTAAAGCTACGGTTCAATATAAGTGGGGTTTCCCCACTAAACTGATCGTGCTACGTAATGGCATAACCACCGTCATCAACACACCAGAGGAGGGAGCTAAAACTCTGGAAAAATGGGACATTCCTCTCGACATGCAGCCTGTCCCCCCAGCTACATCACCGAAACGGATTGCCCAAGACTGGACACTAGCCCCGGGCTGAGAAACACTTGGGAATACCCATATAACAACCATATGATAATTACTACTCAGGTTTTGTTTTTTCCCATGCAGGCTCATTAGTAGCTATATTTCATTATACTATAGCCAATACTTTGAGTCGGATGTTTCGATGTTTTTGTTTAAACTTAGATAGAAGTAGACCTGTCTATGCTTTAAATAGACAGCAAACGCCATTTCCTATAATCCTAGGATGACCTACACTTGTTTAGTTTTTTTTCTTTTATTTACCATATCCAGTATTGTGATTGATGATTATATGTTAAACATGTTCTGGTTTGGAGGCGACGGTGGGAAAAGTTGGCTGGTATGCCACCCACCCACACCTGTCCGTCACGATACCCTTGTGACGGGATATCTGGCTCCTTTATGGATGCCATTTCTGTTTTTTTTCCATGTTTTTTCTCTTGTTCTGTCCTCTACCCCCATATTCTTTTCTCTTCTGATGTTGACTATATTTTAATCTTACAGGACTGTGCCGATATGCATGAAAAATGGATGCATGAGTCACTGACGCTTTTAGCCATGCTATATATCACCCCCTCATACCCTCCCTCATGGCCACCTTTCTAAGTCTTAATGTTAAGGGGCTTAATTCACCTAATAAGAGGCGTCTGGCCCTAAAATACTTTACAGATCAAAAAGCAGATATAGTAGCTATACAAGAATCCCACTTCCCACTACACTCCCCCCCTCAGTTCTCCAATACCAACTACCCGGTTCACTATACCTCTTGCGGGCCGTTCAAGAGGAACGGTGTCGCTATCCTCTTCCATAAATCGTGCTCTTTCCAATTGGAAAATAAATGGGTAGATGGAAATGGTAGATACCTGATTCTAGTGGGGAAGTTACGAACCAAACATGTAACGTTGGTCTCCCTATATGCCCCTAATTCTAACCAACCCAGATTCCTGAAATCCTTCTTTCAAAAGCTATACAGTGTCAAGAAGGGAGCGGTTTTCCTGATGGGTGACTTTAACCTAGCCCCTGACCCCAATCTTGATAAATCCTCGAAACTCGACAAACAGTCCGCTAACGCAGCCAAAGCACTGGCTTCCTCCTTTTCACACCTACTAGCCGAATTTGACCTATATGATGCTTGGAGAATCAGGAACATAGGGGCCAGAGACTATACATTTTATTCGGCAGTGCACAGATCCTATTCTAGGATCGATTTGCTCCTGACGGATAAATGGACATTACAATCAATTCCCAATGTCAAAATACTGCCGATATCATGGTCAGACCACGCGCCATTACTTTGGACTTGGTCATACAAAACACATACCCCAGCACCACGCCCCTGGAGACTACGGGACTACATTTTGAAAGATGAGGACGGAGTCTCTATATTACGAGAGGCCTTGTCTTCCTATTTAGCCACAAACAGTCCCGCAGATACCTCCATCTCCAATCATTGGTGTGCTCTTAAAGCAGTCCTGCGAGGTGCAGCTATCCATGCTTCAGCTCATATAGCACGTCGAGACCGGGAAGTCCAGTTGGCATATGAGCTGGAGGTGACGACGCTAGAAACCAAACATAAACAATCCCCTACCGATGATGTCACCCTAACGTCTCTAACTGAAGCAAAGAAGAAACTAAACAGTCTTTACTTCTTACACGTACAAAGAGCTCTCTCTAACCTAAAGCAGAAATACTATACATTAGGCAATAGGGCGAGTAAATTATTGGCGCGGAAACTCAGAGGGAAAAATATTATCAATAGAATTAAATACTTGACAAACTCAGACGGACCGCCGTCACTGAACCCTAAAGACATTGCAAACCAATTTGCCTCCTATTATAGGAAGCTATATAACCTCAAACAGGACCCACTAACCCCGCAACCTTCCTTGCAGCTTATACGGTCTTTTCTAGACTCCATTAACCTACCTTCCATTTCCCCCGAGGATGCCTCCACACTTTGTACACCCTGGACTGAGAGAGAAATTCAGTCTTCCCTGAAAGCCCTTAAAAAAGACAAAGCCCCTGGGCCGGACGGGTTCATTAATCTCTTTTACATCACATTTCAAGACTCACTCTCCCCACTCCTCCTTAATCTGTACAATGATGCTTCCTCTAACCCTTTTCCTAGAGAAATGTTGGAAGCACGGGTGATAACGATTCTCAAACCAGGCAAGAACCCATCCATCTGCGCAAACTATAGACCCATAGCACTTTTGAACACAGATATAAAGATGTATGCCAAACTACTTGCAAATAGACTGAACCCGCTGATTCCCGCATTGGTTCAACAAGATCAAGCGGGCTTCACTATAGGACGCCAAGCCTCTGACAATACCAGGAGAGTCTTCTCCCTTCTAGAGGCCCGCTCCATGTCGAGGGAGCCCTTATTGTTGCTTTCACTAGATGCGGAGAAAGCTTTCGACAGGATTCACTGGGCATACATGTCAGAAGTTCTTGCCAGGTTTGGGTTCACGGGACAATTCTTACAGAACGTCCTACGCCTATATATGTACCCCTCAGCACACGTTTTTAGTAACGGGTTCCTATCCGATACTTTCCCCATCACCAACGGCACTCGCCAGGGATGCCCACTGTCACCATTAATTTTCATTTTAGCCATAGAACCCCTAGCAGAGAAAATTAGAGCGTCCACCCTAGTTAGCGGAGTCTACATAGGTCCCACACAACACAAGATTTGCCTGTTTGCAGATGACGTCTTGTTGTTCGTAACTAAACCTGAAATTTCCCTCCCAGCTATTCACGATATCTTGCAAGACTACTCCAAAATCTCCTACTATAAACTGAATACGGCTAAAACAGAGGCATTGGCATTTGATATTGAACCAATCCCACTCCAATCTCTACAATCTACATATCCCTACGCCTGGCAGGACTCTTCCATCCAATACCTTGGGATTAAGATTCCTTCCAGTTCTCATCCTACGGTGGAGTGTAACTACCTTCCTCTCTTGGCCCAATTCCGTACCCTCACCAAACAGTGGACGAACTACGAAATCTCATGGCTGGGGCGCCTTTCATCAATTAAAATGATGCTCCTCCCTAAAATCCTTTACCTCTTTAGAGCCATACCTTACTTAGTACCGCTTACTCTCCTTAACAAATTTTATGCTGTCATGTCTACTTTTATATGGAAGGGCAAAAAACCCAGGATAGCTAGAAACCGTCTCTTTAGATCCAAAAATAAGGGGGGTCTTGCATTTCCTAACCTTGAGCTATATCAGCATGCATGTTTACTTGATCAGATAAAGGACTGGCTCCAGACTGACCCCATAAAACCATGGGTGAATATAGAAAGTAATATGTGCACAGGATTCCCTCTCCCAGATTTAATCTGGGTCAAACCATCTCATAGACCCCCGTCTACCAAACTTATAAGGAGTATAGCTAACTCTCTTAAGGTCTGGGACAGACTAGTTAACAACCTGGACGACTGCCCGCTTCCCTCTACGCACTTATCCATTTTAGCAATTTCCAAAATACTCCCAGACCTACCAATACGGAACTGGCAGGAGTTAGGGGTTAGACAGATCAAAGATTTGTATGATAAATCAGAGCTGAAAACCTTTCAACAACTACAAACCCAATATCTGATACCAACAAAGGATTTTTACAAGTACTTACGTATCAGACATTGGACTGGGGCAAATATGCCAAACCCTCTCATCCCACCAACCCCACCCCCATATATTTTAAGTAACCTTTCCTCCATACAGCACAAAGGTAGTATATCTCGGTGGTATGTTACACTCCTCTCCCCACTCAATGACAAGAAACTACATGTTCAAACACGGTGGGAGGCGGAGTTTAATATCTCTCTGACTGACCAAGATTGGGAAAATATTTTTATGAACATCTTTAAAATGTCTAGGTGCATCAACCACACTGAAATGATGTTCAAACTGATACATGGTCTATATCATACTCCTGATAGACTCCATAGGATCTGGCCAGATTCCTCTAAATTTTGTTGGAGGCAATGTGGATCAGAGGGCACTCTAACCCACATATTTTGGACATGCCCAGTTATCAGACCATTGTGGATAGAGATCTTTGGGCTAATTGAAAAGATCACAAAGGTTACCCTCCCCCTCCGCCCCGAAATTGTCTTTCTACAGTACTTTCCTCCTCATATACCCCCTGAATACTCTTATGTGATAGGCCATATTCTCATAGCTGCCAGGGCCGCAATTGCGCAGTATTGGAAAAGATCAGACCCCCCACGCTTATCCAAAATTGTAACGTCAATACAGCACAATTGTGAAATGGAAACTATGAGCATTAAATATTCTCTAGCTCCCCAATCTCCTCTACTGAAATGGTTACCGTGGTTAGAGTATTACTCATCTGGCTCTACCCCCCGGAACGCCTTGGCGGGCAATAGATGATGCATAACCCATTTTTCCCAATTTTTATTTTATTTACTTTTATATTTAAGTTTACATACTGTTTAACCAAAATACAAAGAAATATGCGCAGCCCTCCTACAGGGTCCCTGAACGACCGATGGTCAACATCCCCCCTATTTTGCACTATACTCTTTACCTATCTCTTCTCTTACTCATTTTCCGCACTTCTTCTTTACTTCCAACTCTTAAGATCTTAATTTAAGTATTAATACTACTTTACAAATACATAGAATGATTATCGGACATGCAGCTACAGTATCATTGCTTTATTTTTGTTTACATAACGTTATGTATGTCCTGTAATGTAAAAAATTCTCTAATAAAAATTTCTTCAGTAAAAAAAAAAAAAAAATGTAATGTATGCAAAGTAGTACAGAAATACCTACCTGCACATACATTTTGCCTTGCGATATGGACTACACGGTAGTGCGCATTGCATGGGAAACTAAACATGGTGCAATGTGAACTAGACATTATGCTATCTGAACTAAAAAGATCAAATAGCATGCGATAATCGCACCGTGTGTGGGCACCATAACTTCTTCAGCAGAGCGAAAAAACAAACTGACATGTGGAGAAAATTAAATAAGAGTATTTAGTACATCTCAGAGAGTAAAGCAGTTTCTTCTCATTAGCAGTACAGTTACACCAGTCATCAATGTGTTACCTGCTTGGGGAGGGAGCCCAGGTGTCTATAGTGTAAGCACTTCTCACAGATGATTATGATGTACTATTAATGTTATACATTGTCTGTGTCTAATCAGTAATAATGCTCAGTTAAAGTAATGTATTCTCCAGAGACTTCAGTCTCTGATCCGTAACTAAACTTGGTTGGCAGGCTACTCGTCAAAGGGTATTTATTCCAAACTCAGAAGGGACACTATATTTTGTAGGAGGCAGCAATCACAATGACTGAAGCAAATGGATAAAAAACCGCTGAAGCTACAGTTCCAAATAAATTATTGGGGATGATCCCAGATTTTAAAGATTTGTCCACTATGCTAAGTGTTAACTTGTTCAGTGTTCTGGTGCAGCTCTGTTAAAAAGAAAATATATTATCTACTCAAACTATTGCTTCTCCCACATTTTCAGGACTGTGGGGCAGATGTATTAAGCCTGGAGAAGTGATAAAGCAGTGATAAGTGGAAGGTGATAGTTAGAGATGAGCAAGTTCGGATTGACTCGTTTCTTAATGCCAGTTCGGGTTTATCCTGATTTTTCTTATTGGCTATCCAAAACACGTGACATCCGTGAGCCAATAAGATGCCATTTTAAGATCTGAGTAAATCTGAGTAAAACCGAACCCACTCATCTCTAGTGATAACGCAACAGCCAATCAGCGCCTGTCATTTTTCAAACCGTAATGATTGGCTGGTGCATTATCACCTTTCACTTATCACTTCTTTATCACTGCTTTATTGTCACAACTGAGGGCTGGTGTTGACCAGGAGTGGCCTCAGTTGTAAGGGCTGGTGTGTATACAAACCTGGGCGGCAGTATAGGACTTCTAGACATACAGATAGATTTGTTCCACCAATGCCCGAAGGTGTGACCACGACAACAAAGATAAAATTAATGTATATTTATTCAGCACAGTTCAGATGGTACACGGCAGTAGCAGTAGTAGAATATGAGAAATGATGAAAAACAGTGCACAGTTCCACTGAATGCAGCCATAAGGGAGATGTCCTTAGGTGTGGTAAACACAGCAAGACTAGCTTGAGGGGTTAGGAGATGGAAAGTCCTTTCACCACACCTATATGCTGAAATAATAAGATGGAGATATGAACTTGTCAGCAGATGTTGTACAGAGGCTGAATGTACTGTAGAGTAGATTGTACACGTAGACTGCCGGGTTTGCCGGTTGGAACCGGTGGATGGAGAATTGTTGAAGAAGTGCAGATGAACCAGTGTTAACAGGAGGAGGGTTGAATGACACTGGTAACGCTAGGGATCGGTGATATTGAAGAATAGATGACTGAACATCGATGGTATCAATGAAACCGATGGCGGAACATTGATGGTACTGTGAAGCTGAATACCGCTGGGAGCCAGGCGCTGGAAGAGCACTGTCAATAGCAGAGAGCACCGAGGACACTGTGAAGTCAGGCTGTACCGCAAGGTGGTGATTGGTGTGGGTCTCAGATGGAATTAAGACACAGGAGCTGGAATACCTGGAACTTGATAATCAACCACAGAGAGCTGAGACAGGTTAAACCGGTAATGACAACCAAAGCACTGACAACTTCCTGGTTCAGGATCAGTCCCTTTATACCCTTTATACTCTCAGCAGCGCAAGGATTGGATGGGCAATCAGGCAGTGTTCAGCAATGCAGTGGATTGGTGGAAATAGCGTCATATGATTAGAACCAACATGGCTGCGCCCATACTGGTACTTGGAGGGAAATCTGTTTTGTAGTACCACATGGAGTCTGTAGTAAAGGCGGCAGCGGCCACAGAAGCCAATGGACGCCAACCCGCGCATCAGACACACGGGACCGGCGGCAGAGACCACAGCGGGTGAGAAGCGTCACATAGACCCGTCTGTGCACTTGAATTATAATGATGGGGCAGAGGCCGCAACTAACAGGAGACGCCATGCAGAGCTATCTGAGCACTAGAAGCACAGAAATGGCGGCGGAGGCCGCCGCGGCTAGTAACACCATCCTGACAATAAGAGTTCCTTATGACAGCATCTGCAGACTGGCAGGGAGGAGACTTGAAATGAGGATATCAGCAGCATGACTGAGACCCGGCCCTGGAACGCTGAGCCAGCCTCCGGAAACACCTGAAAGGTAAATATTTGTGTCCTGTAAACCAAAGCGGAGACTGCAGAAGTGTCAGTTGCCATTACACTACTGGCCTGGCCCCTGTGCATGATCAAACCAATCCAGACAGTGAAAGCAAGTCTGCCAATCTGTCACTCTCTGCCAGCGACGGCTCCTACTTACAATTAGTAGGGGGGTTGCCGTTATCGCTGTGCCCTCAGATGAAAGGAGACTGCCGAGTCTGGGACTCCAGGTCAACAACAAAAAGGTCGACACACCTTAGGTCGACGCCAATTGGTCGACACACCTTAGGTCGACATGGACAAAAGGTCGACATGGACAAAAGGTCGACAGGAACAAGGTCGACATGAGAGTTTTTAATGTTTTTTTGGTGTCATTTTCTTCGTATAATGACCGGGAACCCCAATTAGTGCACCGCTTCGCTCGCCATGCTTCGGGCATGGTGCCTTCGCTCCGCACAGATTACCGTTCCAATCGTAGTCCACGTGGATCGTTAAGTATGAAAAGGTTCCAAAAAAGAAAAAAATTGTGAAAAACTCATGTCGACCTTTTTCCACGTCGACCTTTTTCCTGTCGACCTTTTGTCCATGTCGACCTAAGGTGTGTCGACCAATTGGCATCGACCTAAGGTGTGTCGACCTTTTGTTGTCGACCTGGAGTCCGGATACCGGGGGCATAATTTCACCAGAACATAACGAATATTCCTGTAGGTGACTTGCCTTATAGGTGTCTCTCCTTATAGTGACTGCAACTTATCAGATCTGTATCAGTCTTACAAAGATTGATAGAAGCACTCAGAGGGCATACTTTCAGCAGAACCTAACATTCCTGTAGGTGACTTGCCTTATAGGTGTCTCTCTTATAGTGTAATTAGTTTGCTTTGGCAAAATAAAGCACAGGGACAGACACTTAATGTGGCTGGAGTTGACGGTATCCGGACTCCAGGTCGACAGCACAAAGGTCAACAGACACCTTAGGTCGACGCCAATTGGTCGACACACCTTAGGTCGACATGGACAAAAGGTCGACATGGACAAAAGGTCGACAAGAACAAGGTCGACATGGAAAAAGGTCGACGAGTTTTTCACAATTTTTTTCTTTTTTTGAACCTTTTCATACTTAACGATCCACGTGGACTACGATTGGAACGGTAAAGTGTGCCGAGCGAAGCGAAGGCACCATGCCCGAAGCATGGCGAGCGAAGCGAGCCATGCGAGGGGACGCGGTGCACTAATTGGGGTTCCCGGTCACTCTACGAAGAAAACGACACAAACCCCCCCATAAAAAACTCATGTCGACCTTTTTCCATGTCGACCTTGTTCCTGTCGACCTTTTGTCCATGTCGACCTAAGGTGTGTCGACCAATTGGCGGCGACCTAAGGTGTGTCGACCTTTGTGCTGTCGACCCTCAGTCCCAGACCCGGAGTTGACATAAGTGTTTTTCTCATGGACAATTTACATGGCTCTGTCACGTCAAAACAAAATCTTTTCGTGTTGATATTAGGACGAAAAACGACTAATGTTGTCTAAAAGGAAATCTTATAAGACCACGGTTATAAGATGCTATCACCCTAAATTCAAAATTGCTCCCGTGTGAAGCCTGGGCTGGACGCTAGGGGGTAAATTTACTAAGATGGGAGTTCTATTTCAGATGGGATGTTGCCCATAGCAACCAATCAGATCCTACTTCTCATTTATCTAGCACCTTCTAGAAGATAATACCTGGTATCTGATTGGTTGCTATGGGCAACATCCCATCTGAAATAGAACTCCCATCTTAGTAAATTTACCCCTAGGTTGTTATATTTTGTGATGTTGAGACATAGGGGTTTGCAGTGCCAGAGTGAGTGTGGAAGGCTGGGGTACAGTGGATGGCTAATTAAAGGAAAAATAAAAGATATGCTGTGTATATTTCACAGAACCAATGCAAATGTCACCACAATGTAGCTGAACTGCACATTCTTCCTAATTAGTATTTTACAACATTAGAAAATCAGCTCAATTTACAGACAAGACAACAATTTCTGTTTCTATAGTTCTGAGAATAGTTTCTAGGTTTCTGGACAGCTATCTAAAATTGCCCCTGAAACAAACTCTGTGCAACTAAGAAATAGCCGTCACATGCCAGCGGAAATTCCCACTTTCATACTAATACATTAGTATTTAGTTTAAAAGTTGTTTAAATCTTTTTTTTTTTTTAAATAAGACGATATGGGTTATCATAGCCTATACAACAATTACGGTCTCTGCACTGGCCAAGTGACGAATGTGCTTACTACACGATAAAGCACCGCTGTGGACATGAAACCCTCTACAGTTGATGTGGTGATGATTTTCCTTCCACGCTCCAGTACTGTAGTGACTCTGCGGTCTATGTGCTAAGCCTTGGGGAGAGATATAATATAGATAAAGGGGGACATTTACTAAGCAGTGATAAGAGCGTTCTCCGCCAGTGAGCCAGTGGAGAAGTTGCCCCATCAACCAATCAGCAGCTCTGTATCATTTTATAGTATGCAAATTATAGCTGTTACTTCAGTGCTGATTGGTTGCCATGGGCAACTTCTCCACTGGCTCACTTCTCCGCTCTTATCACTGCTTAGTAAATGTACCCCTTAGGCTACATACCAAAAATAAAATAGACATTCATATAACTTCGATTGTTCATACTGTCAAATACTATAGGTTAGACAATGTCTAAGAAGAGCATATTGTATTGGAAAGGATCTCTTTATTTCAGTATACCATTAGGAAGAAGTATTTTAAGTATATGGCCATGTACAAGAAGAAAAGACAGCACTCTTTCCAGTACATCGAAGTGTATTAGTAGGGCTATATTTAGGAAGCAAGGCACCGCTTCTTGGCAGGTTGGAACTGAAAATTATAAACAGAACTAACATTCAATGTAAATCCCGGTATGCTTTACATTGAATGTTATGCCGCTGTAAATATCTAGCTCCAACCTGGCGAGAAGCGGCGGCTTGCTTTATAAACATAGCACATAGAGGGGTCTATATACTAAGCACTGGAAAAATATAAAGTGGATGGAGATAAATTACCAACCAACCAGCTCTTAACTGTAATTTTTCAAACACAACCTGTAACATTGCAATTAGTAGCTGAATGGCTGGTACTGTGGGGGACATTTACTAAGCAGTGATAAGAGCGGAGAAGTGATCCAGTGGAGAAGTTGCCCATGGCAACCAATCAGCACTGAAGTAACAGCTATAATTTGCATACTATAAAATGATACAGAGCTGCTGATTGGTTGATGGGGAAATTTCTCCACTGGCTCACTTCTCCGCTCTTATCACTGCTTAGTAAATGTTCCCCTTAATCATAAATAATAATATTTCATTGAGACATAGTAATATACAGTAGTATTTTATTAGCAGTGAGTTATCCTCACCTAATATACAATGTGTAGCATGAAATGTGCTGGCATAACTATGGGGTAAATGTTAAAAAGTATTAACAGAAAAATAGATCAATGATGTGCTTTCTCCATACTACATAGAGGTCTAATAAATAATTAGACAATATATTGTATGTACAGGTTGAGTATCCCTTATCCAAAATTCTAAATCACACATTTTTGGTTCCCCTACTGAGATAATGACACATATATTCTATAAATATATAATATAATATACATATATATCTATATATACACATAATATATAATATATAATATACATGTCATTATCTCAGTAGGGGACCCAAAAATTTGCAATTTGGGATTTTGGATAAGGGATACTCAACCTGTAATTGCTAAATCTATCTTAAAAATGCCGATAGGAAGATATGAGATGATGATGCTAGGACAATCTGGGGGAAATGTAGGAAGCATTAACAAAAGTGGAGAAGTGAGCCAGTGGAGTAGTTGCCCATGGCAACCAATCAGCTTTGAGGCAGAATTTATCAAGTACATTTTACAGTATAAAATGATAGGTAGAGGTTGATAGGTTGCCATGGGCAGATTCTCCACTCTCATCACTGCTTCATACAGTATATCTCCCCCTCAGTGGTAAGTATGGACAGATATCACGGAGGCGATGAAAGTGGCATTACTATATCACATAGATTGGATAGTACTGAGTGCTGTCTGAAAGTCACATAATACAGCATTGCCATTAAACCCAAGGCCATATAAACAATGGGGCGGATGAAGCTGCAGCTCCAAGCCCACAGTGAAAATATGTCCACAGTATCCCAGATCCGCTGGAAACATAAAAAAAAAATTATTGTTAAAAGGTTGGCAATGGCCATCTAAAGTCCGACACCACACACCTCCCTGCCCGCCCGCCTGCCAGTCTGGTGGCATTGTGTCATCTCAGCCATAATAAAAAAGGCAATGCAGTGGAAGGCTTCACAGGCCCTCCCTGTGACGCCTAGCATCTCAGCACCTCTACCGCCATGTTACTGTGCTGCGGCCAACTGACTGGGCTGTGGGAGGAGGACAGAGATGGCGGAGGAGTTCAATGTTCCCAGGCAGGTAGAAGGCTTTCTGCATCATGTTAGCTCAGGCCCAAATAAGAGCTCTGTTGGACCAGCTGATGGCCACGGCCTGGGACAGTGAGTGGTTGGGGCCCACTCCCCGGTGTGTAGCTGGTGATGTGGTGCGGTATAGTTTTCTGCAGTGAGGTCTAGTTGAAATTCTCAGGAATGGCACGCCCTGTAACTGCAGCTACTACAGTGGAGCCCTGCAGCGGTGTCTGGTAACTGTGAACACGTGTGGTGGTGGGTCTGGTTCCAGCTGCTCCGCTATGATGCAGCATTAGCATTGAGCCCATGGGAGTGTGCCGCATAGCGATAGCGATACTGGTGGGGTATGCTGTTGGTATACTGGCTTGGGATGTCACACCGCCCTACGCTACAATGTTGGGCATGCCCAAATGGTCAGACGACAGAGCAGCTGAGCTCCGTGGAGGCTGCTGGAGCTCTCTAAATGAAAAGTAGCCATAGCAGATTTATCGGATCATTGCCTAGTAAGAGAGCGAATATGAAGCAGCAGCAGGTGACAGCTTCACAGGTAAGCAGTAGCGCTGCAGGAAACCTAGAACAAGTGACTATCGGTAAGTGCACTAGACATTATTTTATTTTCCTCCTTGTTACATAAGCTTTAAAGCCATCACTGTTCCCAAAGAGAAAGAGGCACAATTTAAAGATTCAAGCAGATTGGTGCAATTAACTAATATTAACAGCATTATAGTATAAAGCAGGTATAAATTATTATGTAACCTCTTAATCATACAGAATACTCCAGTTATGCATCCTGGGAGAAACATCACTAAAGCTGGTTATAAACTGTACAATTATCTGGCAGATCATCTGGCTGGTTGGAATGAAAATCTGGTAATGGATGAGAGCAAATAACAATCGACCATTTGCTCCTAAACACTGGAAAATGGACATAACCTGTCATTCAGACAAATTGGTTAAATCATGGATTATTTATAGCATTTATAGTATGTCCTTACTACATGTCAGACAGTGTAGTGTGATTGTTTCTCTGTTAGTGCTCCATTACCTAATGCATGCACAATTACACATGGGTTATGGACTACAGAGACCTCTAGTGGGAGAAATTAGGTCTACAAAATAAAGTGTATTTTTGCAATATATGAACAAAACAATGAAATCTAAAAGTTTAATCTGAATATCTTTAGTGTATTAAATGTATAGCCTGAAAGCCCCTCTTCCTTCATGCATGAGGTCTCCCACACTTCTCTAGTCATGGAGGCAGAATCTGTAATGCAGTTTAGTGCAACTGCAGAAGCCTACATCCTTTATCTCAATGTTCCAAAATGTCATGTGGTCTTGATGCAGAATGGGAATAAAACTGTGACTGCTAATGGGACTATAATTAAGGTTGTGTTCTTAACATTTTGAGTTTGTTCTGATTATAAAATGACACAAAGTTTCTGTGCGTTAAAATTTGCAACAAGCGATACTATAGCACCCTCCTAGCGAAAAATTTGTTTCATATGTAGATCTTTACAATGCAACACTACTAGCTGACATACTGTATGACTATGCAGATACAGATTAATCTGTTATATGCACAATACAATGTTAATAAACAGTTCCATATTTAATAGAATTATTTGATCTATCAAATATCAGTGGTAATTGCATCTGTTTATTGCACCATTTATTAAGAAGTCTGACTGGAATAATGGAGAATACTCTTACCGATGCAGCTATAAAGGCCCTGGCTTATCCATGCCAATATGGCAAGTGTGATAAGGTCCCCAAAACTGGCAGCAATAGGTGTGGCAACATTGTCTGGATTTATTCCTGTTTTCTTCGATCCAACAATCACTCCTACCATAATTATACCTAAATTATGCCAAGAAAAATATATTAGTTATACACACTCACACACACTATATAATTTCATGAATATTACCAGCACATTATATTCTACATTGCACTTAGTATAGAAACTACAATTTGCATTTCACTAGAACGTACGCATGACAGATCGTTTCTAAGAGATATTCTGAAATAAAACAGACTTTAAATTTTGAATGAAGTTGGAAACGTAAACTAAAACTAAAGACCTGTTACTTGCAGTATCGTGTGAATAAAGGAATTGTACAATCCAGAACAAAATGACAGGGTGTGTGTGTGGGGTGTTGCATGCGCCAAAGGCTCCTGGAAAAGTGGGTGAAGCGTCGTAACAAGGAGCGTGGTCTCAAAGGGAATGATGTCGCTCTCATGAGCCCACAATCCTCGCCCTCATAGTCATCATGCTTCCACTCCCCTTATGGCAGCCTCGTCACCGACTCCCCAGCTCATGCCAACCTTTGCCTCCTCAGTCCTCACACACTCCCCACAGAAGTCAGAGCTAGGCTCCACTTCCCAGGCTATGGGCTCCGAGTGACAGTCTTCTCTTTCCCCTCATTGCTCCTCTTTCTGCACACAGGACTGCTCAGCTCAATCTCAGACTGATTTTCTGAAGACAGGAGGAGACAGTGGGTGATGCCAGCAGGAGGCAGTGGATGATGTAGAGGATGATGGGGAGAGACAGTGTACAAAAGGAAGAGGGTGACAGGAGAGAGAGGTGATGGGGAGAGATAGCGGGTGACAGGAAAGGGTGACGGGGAGAGGCAGTGGGTGACAGGAAGAAGGTGACAGGAAGCGGGTGATCGGGAGAGGCAGTGGGTGACAGGAAGAGTGTGATGCCTTGGAGAGGCAGAGGGTGACAGGGGTGAGGGTGATGGGAAATAGTGACGAAGGGAAGAGGCAGAGGATGACGGGGAGAGGCAGTAGGAGACAGGGAGAGGGTGACGAGAAGAGGCAGTGGGTGATGCCAGGCAGAAGGTGAAAGGCAGTGGGTGACCGAGTAAAGGGTGACAGGGAGAGCAGTCGGTGATATATAGGGGGGCACTGGGCTTGATTTGAAGGGGGCAGTGGCATGGTGATGGGAGGATGGGGACACTAGGCTGGAGAAGAGGATACATTGGGCTGAATGAGGGGGGACATTATGACTGCAGTAAGATGGTTACAGTGGGCTGGAGGTGGCACATAAGGAATTACCCCATACCACTGATATACCACCCATGTAACCTCACACTACAGTGGTGACTACCCCTCTCCAGCTACTGCCCTGAACTGAGGATGTTGCCCTGCACTGAGCCTTCCCTGCCATGGGAACTGCTCCCTGGTACCGGCCCTGATGAAACAGGCGGGGAGAAGGTTCTAGGGATAGGACAGGGAGTGAACACTTTACCTGATGAGATGATGAAACGGGTGCAGGCGGGGAGTAACAAGCTGTTGGTCACAGTCACTCAGGACCTGGACAGCGGGAGGATGGGAGAGCCGAGTAGACATGTTTAAATGCCCACCATACAGATATAGGAAGCGTCTGAGCGCTGGCAACCCCTACACACAGGACTGCACCATCATGGTGCATCCTATTATCACCATCATGGGTGCAGCGTCTGTGTGTGTACACACTGGGGGGAATTCAAATGTTTGAAAAGTCGGTTGGGAGTCTGATTTTTCCTGTCTATTAGATATGAAAAAACAGACACCCACCTGACTTTTCAAACAATTGAATATCCCCCACTGTGTTGCTGCACTTAGTACAATATTAAGAAAATAAAAATTCTCCTAAACGACAGGGGGGCTGCCTATGCATGCAATAACTACAAAAATGATTTAGAATCTGTAACAGTAAGAAAAAGTCCTCGGACATGAGGAAGAAGACAATAACTATTCAATGTTTAAACACCGCCTCAGGCATGGTAACACAGTATGTAGTCAGCCAAAATAGCTGCTTCTGCATTTTGCTACTTATTTGTTCCATTTGCAGTGTCTTGAAATAGTATTCAACACACTAAAATGTCAACAGATTTGTTTTTGTTACAAATGACACATAGATTGTTCCAGACAGTATTTTATTGTGAACCAGTAGTACTTAAGGTAAAGCAAATTCATAATTAATTTTTTGTCTGCAGATATTAAAACAAAACAACAACAACAACAACAACAACAACAACAATATAAGCTGAAAGTGCAGCTTGCATAGTTATTCAACTTCTGTGCTGTGAAAGCTAGATATTGGGCCTAATTCAGTTGATCGCAACAGTAAATTTGTTAGCAGTTGGGCAAAACCATGTGCGCTGCAGGGGGGGGGGGGGGGGGGGGCAGATATAACATTTGCAGAGCGTTAGATTTGGGTGGGTTAAATTGTTTCTGTGCAGGGTAAATACTGGCTGCTTTATTTTTACACTGCAATTTAGATTTCAGATTGAACACACCCCATCCAAATCTAACTCTCTCTGCACATGTTATACATGCCTTACCCCCCCTGCAGTGAACATGTTTTTGTCCAACAGCTAACAAATTTGCTGCTGCGATCAACTTTGAATTACCCTCATTGTCCTAATTATACAACTTTCAGACATAAGACACAGGAAATACACAGGTACGACCAAGGTCTATCAAAGGTATGCGGCTAGCATACCGCTCGTCGGGATCCAGGCTGGGTTAATACTGAAGCTGGGATCCCAAAAGGAGCACCATACTGCCACTGGTATAGCGGCGAGGTAGGTGATTTCCCATCTATTGGTGTCCACGACAACCATAGAGAATAGACCCTGTGTAAGCGTAGCTCGCCACCGAGCCTGCAAGGTGCTTCGTTGCACTCACCCCCTTGACGGAACTCTACTGCTCGGGATGCCGATACGGCATCCTGTGCGGTGGTATATCATTATATCATACCGAACCCCTATCAACCAAGGAATTTCCTGGGTCTCAGTCTGATTCCCCCATTCACACTACACCAAAAACCAATTCCCGAGTCAGATGCGTTCACAATGAATCCGGGTCTGCCCTGGAATTTGGTGTGTATTTGAAGGGGACACTATCATGTATATTATTCAGCCTTTGACGTTTGTTCATGTCAAAATTTGTGCTTTTTATTTCCTATTAAAATACATTTTGCTTTAAAGCTGTTCTACTTACTAGGTCATTCTTTTTTATTTTTTTCTTACTAAGGTGCTCCCACTCACATTCCCCCTCCCACACCCAGCTATCAGCCAGTATTACCATTGCTCAGTTTCACATCTGCACTTCTTGTGTGTGAACTTGGTAAGTGTACAGCATTTGCATAGTCTGCTGCATGATATCATCTAAATTTACCAGGGTTATGTCCAATAGCCGAATCACCAATCACCCACTTTTCTTCCAACCAGTGTCTAAAAACCTGGGTTGGATGCGTTCACACTACAGGCAACCCATATCCAACTCAGGAAAAACCCTGGTATAGAGCAGTGTCGGGTCGTTTCTGTTCACACATAGCAAAAACCCAGGTTGATGCATGCTCACGGGCAAAAGCCCATGTCTGAAAGGGGTATAATTGGCTTTTAGACAGCCTCTAGCTGTTAATCATTAACACATGTCAACTTTTATGGATAAAAGGCCCCCTAATTCCAATAGCATTTATCATAATGTGAATCTAAGGGAAAGTTGCGAACATCTAAAAGAATTAAAGATAATTTATAGACATACACAATACAGCAGAGACTGCAAAAGAGTATTGCAGTGAGAGAACTTTCAGTTCAATTAAAAGTAAATTACTGATCAGTCTTAGGTTTTGCCAGTCTTCTAAATAATAATCTATTTTGCTATTTCATTAAATGTGTGCTTCACGAAGGTTATGGTTTGTTTAGAAGACAGTATACAGGAGCAATTGATAAACTTCATTTTTTCTAGTTATAGCCGAAGAGGTGCAGCAGCGGTTAAAATAAAGCCCATTTAACTAATAGAAAATACACTATGTAGACAAAAGTGATTTGACACCCCCCCACCGCAAGCAAAATGGTGTGATCCTGCAGCAGACACGTGTTTGTGAAGGCATAAAACGGGTAGAGGGACACTGATGTGATCATTTGCTAACTAAATGGCTTGCCGGAAGAAGCTAACCAAGTTTGAAAGGGGATCATCGTAGGCTGCACGATGTCATGTTTCCAGGGCAATGCTGGACTAGCGCAGAGAAAATTCTGTAACCCAGAAGGACTAGCCAGCTTAGAGTCCAGATCTTAACCCCACTTACAACCCATCAGACGTATTAGAGGGCTTACGGTCATTAGGTCGACAAGACTTAGGTGACAGTCATTAGGTCGACCACTAATGGTCAACATACACAAGGTCGACATGGTCATTAGTCAACATGATCAAGGTCGACATGAGTTTTTCACACTTTTTTTTGTTCATTTTTTGAACTATTTCATACTTTACGAACCACGTGGACTACAATTGGGAACAGTAAGCTGTGCTGAGCGCAGCGAGGCACCTAGCCCGAAGCATTGCGAGCCATGCAAAGGGACACAGTGCACTAATTGGGGTTCCACGTCACTTTACGAAGAAAACAACCTTTTTTCCATGTCGGCATAATGACCATGTCGACTTAATGCCCATGTCGACCAATAGTGGTCGACCTAATGACTGTCTACCTAAATCTTGTCGACCTAATGACCCATACCCAATTAGAGGGACCGGGTGCATTCTAGACCGACTTGCCCTTCTTCAGTACCGCAGTTGGTCACTGTACTTAAGGTGGAATGGCAAAACATAGGAACCTGTGGACAATTTGCCAAGAAGTGTGTCTGCAGGGAATCTGTATGGAATCCTGGTGGACAGGATGCCGGCGGTCACAATACCAATGCCAGAATCCCAATGGTCAAGATCCCAAAGTATTCTACCTCACCCCCTACCCCTTTCTTACTGCAGCCTAACCCTAACCCTCCCGCTTAGTGCCTAAACCTACCCCCTAGTACCTAATCTGGTACATTATCATAATGCACTAGCAGAATTTATATATTTATCAAGGGGCCCAGATCATTCACTCTCTAATGGTTAGCCAAGCCTCTGTGGCAGCTGGTCACACCTCCTCTTGAGACTGGCAACACCCCTAAACAGGAGCCCCAGTCTGATACTGCTGCCCACTCCTCAGCTAACATAATCACAACAGTGCACTATGGGAGTAGAAGCATCATGTTGTGGGGATGTTTTTCCTAAGCAGGGACTGGGCATCTGGTTAAAACTGGAGCACTGATGGAGCAAAATACAGGGACAAATTGCAAGACAACCTACTTCGGTCGGCTATAAAGCTAAAGCGTGGGAGAAAGTTCACCTTGCAGCAGCACACTGATTCAAAGGGACAAGGCCAATATAAACCTGGCATGGTTGAATGACAAAAAGGTGAATGTTCTACAATGCCATGTCAAATTCCAGATCTCAATCCAATTGATTTGGCACTATGTGAAAATTGTAGTTGCACTACCCAGGCTAGACTCTGGGGACCCAAGGGGACATTAAACTACAACTCATGCTTCTGCAATGCCCATCAGACAACACATGCCCCTTTATTAGTGTCCCACAAAGTAATTGGACAGGCCTGCCTGTAGCACTCTAGTAGAGGGAGATAAACGCTGGCCAACTGAGAAGAGAAATGCAGGCTGCAGGGACAGAGAAGCAGCGGTGGGATCATCAGGGTTATGTAGAGGATCTGAGGTCTCCAATGCATTCAGAAATGTCCCCTGTGCAGTGTGTTATTGGTTTGGGGTCAAGAAATGCATAAAGACGCCAGGAAATGGCTGTGTTCAGCATCGCCCATTCCGCCAGATCAAGCCCTGGAGCTGGTTACAGACAGTAGCCATGTAGACTAACAGCACCGGCGCCATATTTCGAATTTGGTGCTGGCCATGAGCCAATTGGAGCTTGCGGACCAGCAGCCAATCAGAAGTGACCACAGTGGCAGCTCCTGATTGACTACCGTTCTGCGAGCTCCAATTGGCTTGTGGCCAGCGATGAATTTAAAATGTTGCCAGCACTGTCAGTCTTCATGGTGGCTGCTGTTCACCTGCTGCCTGTAACCAACTCCCTTTCTGTCCGGGCCAAAAAGTCCCGGTAGTCACCTCCCTGGCCCCCCCCCAACTGCAGCCCTACTACTGAGTAGGTTTTTATAAACCTGCAGACAAAACAAGTATGAAAATCTGTCTTAATGGCCTACTGGTTCGCAATACAAATAATGGGGCAGATGTATTAACCTGGAGAAGGCATAAGGAAGTGATAAACCAGTGATATGTGCAAGATGATAAAGGCACCAGCCAATCAGATCCTAACGGTTAATTTACATATTGGAGCTGATTGGCTGGTGCCTTTATCACCTTGCACATATCACTGGTTTATCACTTCCTTATGCCTTCTCCATTGAATATATTTTGCAAGACACTGTATACTGTACATTTTTGTTTTACATTAATAATTTTGAACTTTAAAACTACGGGACTAGATTTTAAATTGGCATGTATTACATATGCAAGAGCAGTCGTTTTGTTATTGTGTGATCTATCTTTGCTTTTAACTGAAAAGTTTTGATAAATGCATATGCAAATACTACAAATTATTCATGTAATGATCAAGCAAATATAATTAACATTTGCATTTATGATTGTAGTATTTAATTACAGAGCTACATAATCCTTTAAATCAGTGGTTATCAAATTTGACCACAAACAGCTCGTGTTTCACAGTCCACTCAGCAGGTGCACAGGTGTATTCATTACTCACTGACACATTTTAAAAGATCCACAGGTGCAGCTAATTATTTTACTTGCGATTCTGTGAGGAGACCTGGAATACATGAGCTGTTTGGGGTCCTGAGGACCGAGTTATGTGAACCTATGCTTTAAATAATGATGAGATGGTCCTATAGTGGTATCAGAAAGGACAACAAAATGATGTGTCAAACTTCTCAGCCACAGGCCAGGCAAAGATGTTCCAGCCTATGGAATGCATTAGGTGTCGTAAGAGTAGGGACACTCACATATATAATGAAGCATTGCATATCTGCATTTTTTTTCCTTTGCTGTTTCTTAAAAACAATTTATATTTCTATTTATATTTCTATTTTATCTTTTATACCACAGCATCTATCCTATCAACACAGTGACATCCTATGGTGGGTATAAGGTGGCCAGCAAGCTTTTGCAGAACCAGTAAGCTTACCTTGAAGAAGTGATGCTATGAAGGCAGTAGCCACACTGCTGGAGCACAGGAGTATTGCATGGTCAAGGCGATATTTGCCCTCTGGAATCCAGCCTAATATAACTGCTGCAACAGCAGCCAAAAACCCAACCACTGTTGCTTGTACCTACACAGAGATATAGAAGTATTAGGCAACAAATGTAAATGGGTAGAAAAAAATTAATTTACATCTGTCGGAATCTGAGTTTTTACATGTTGATGTTTGATTTTAAATACTTAAAAGTTACAAGATTGCTTTCTAAAACTGGCGTATATCCAGGTTTCATATGCCAATTTCATTATGGACAATCATGTACTGAAATATCTCCTTTTTTGCCAGATGCCATCTGCCAGTGCTTAGAGGCACCGGTATAACAAACGTCACATTTCCACTTTCCCCATCAAAACCAGCTTTGCCTCTCTCTGCGGTTGTATAGGGCAGAGATTCTCAAACACAGTCCACAAGGCACCCCAACGGTCCAAGATTTCAGTTTATCCATGCCTGGCCACAGGTGACGTAATTAGCACCTCAGCCAATTTGATTTAACCAGCTGTTCTGAGCCATGGATATACCTAAAACCTGGACTGTTGGGGTTCATGGAGGACCACATTTGAGAACCTCTGGTATAGGGCATTAATGAGAAGCCATACTGGGTAACTAAGGTCAAGTTTAGCTGGGAAATCAAGCAAACAGGTGCAGAATCTGATGACCATGTTGAAATGTCTAACCCTCTTTAAGTTTTACTACAAAGCAGGTAATACTGGTAATACTGCAGGGATTTTTATAATGGTGATCAATGGTAGCAGCCACAGAGGTTATTATATTGAACTGAACTGATCACACTCCCCACTGCTGAAAAAATAAAGAGAGAGAAAGAAGGCCAATCTAACGTGCTCAGTCCAGCATATGAAACTGGGTTGCGTGTTATGTGCTAACTGCATTTCCACATCAGAGACACAACCTGAAGCCAGATACACTAAGTGAGGGTGTGGGGAAGATGTCTACTATTATGACAAGTGGGATGTTTGCATGTACTGGCCCTTTAGGACACAGGCCCCCACCTCCTCACAGGATATATTTGGAAAGTGTTCCATAACACATTAGTTATTAAAAGCAAAAACACATGCAACAAGTGTTACTTTCCAGTCTGAAAAAGAACGAGTTCTTGGTCATAACTGAATACAGAGAATAGTATCTGCCGTTTTAAAATAAATAGGCTTATTCATAAAGGAACAATGTCAGTAGTATACAAGTTTTCTCTGTATTGTTTATATGTTCAAAATAGTAAAAATAATATGTAATGATGTCAAAAGCATAATTTACCTGTTTTAAAGCTAGATTACCAATAATCAGATTCCACTTCTCAATAGGGGATTCCATCTTCCCAACATTTACCTGAAGCAAATATAAACATATGTCACTGTTCCATGTAAATTGTTTAACTAGTAAAACATTAAATCTATAGACAGGTCTGATTCACCAATTCTACGTTTTCCCCATGATTTATCGATTCTCCAATACACCAATATGTCCCTGTATATTGGTGATATTTTCCAGTGATTTGCAGATCTATTTCATTCAAAGTCCTCATACATCAACTTAGAGGGTCGTCATTTTATTAGTCAAATATAAAGAAAACAGTGTTCTAAAGCTCTGCAAAACAGCTGATCCTTACCATACACTGGCAATCTACAGCCCTGATTGGTCTGGAAAATGCAACATATTGGACAACCTGATTCACCGATTCTTATCATTTTACGGTTGGAACTGGTGATTGGTGAAACCCATACAATGTCAAGTTTTTTTTTTGTTTGTTTTTTAAATTGTCTGTACAATGCAGAATTGACCTAATTGATTGGTAATGTATTGGCCCCATAAGTCTACCAGCCTCTGTATAATTAAACAAATAGAATGGATCACATGGGACCCACTCAGTACCGGACTCAATTAGCCAGAGTAATTAACAGTAATTAACAGCAGGGTAATTGGTCTGCCGGGGTTATAAATTACAGCCTGCGATAAGCTTCCAGGCTGCACTTAACGCAGATTTCTGTTCAAGCCTGAGGAAGGCTCGAACAGAAATCCGGTAAGTGCCCCTAACGTGGGTGCCACGATCATGTTAACCGATAGATCTGGGTTCTTTTCCCGGAAACTATGGGTTAACGTGCCTTAGCGCCAAAATTACCTCTGCGACAAAAAGGTGATGTAATTGAATAGCCTCTGCGCTATCACCATTTTCCATGTGCAGTAAATTACCACGGCTAATTTTATCCGCCCCTTAGGGGGATATTCAATTTGACCCGAAGAGACATCGGGAGTAAAAAACCCTGATGTTTCTTCGGGTGCTGCGGTCGGGCTATTTAATTAGTTCGGCCGGTAACAAGTCCTTTTACACCCGTAAACACACAGGTTCAGTGAAACCTGTGTGTTTTCGGATGAAAACGGGGCTGATATCGGGCATTTTGCTTCGCCTGCCGGAGGCAGGCGAAGCAAAACCCCTGATAAACCACGGCACGCGCCAGCTTATCGGGGCCAATTAAATAGCCCCCGGCGGCGATACTTATCACCCGCCAGCTTCGGGACAAATTGAATACCCTAGTTAGTGTTGTTAGCCTGTGACTAAGCACTATGTAACCTACCTGGCTAGTAAGTTCAGAGGATGGGCTGAATGCAGGGTGACCAATGTGATATGTGGTTAGCCAACCTTTTTTCCAAACTGCCTGTCCAAACCTCAACTGGCCCTGAACGTGCTAAGAAATGGCCACACTTACAAAATTGGGCAACAGGATATTATCATGTATTGATAACATGTCATAGAGGTTTACAAATAACATAGGGCCTAATGCAGATCTTATTGCAAAAGCAAAATCTTTCTCTAATGGGCAAAACCATGTGCACTGCAGGTGGGGCAGATATAACATGTGCAGAGAGAGTTAGATTTGGGTGGGTTATTTTGTTTCTGTGCAGAGTAAATACTGGCTGCTTTATTTTTACACTGCAATTTAGATTTCAGTTTGAACACACCCCACCCAAATCTAAAGGCCAGTACTGACGGGAGAGATGTGTGGTGAGCGATCTTAACACAGGCCGCTCAGCACACATCTCTCCACCCGCTCAGCACAGCGCGATGTGAGCTGAGCGAGGGGGGCGCTCACTTCACACAGCGCTAAAGTGAGCGACCCGCTAGATTGAGCCTGCATGCAGGCTCTATCTAGCACCGGTGATAGCGATGCTCGGCTATCGCTGGGGGGCTTACACACGACAGATCCGTGCTTAAAATCTAAGCAATCTAGTCAGATTGCTTAAATTTTAATCACAGATCTCTCCGTGTGTACCCCCCTGAACTCTCTCTGCACATGTTATATCTGCCCCTACCTGCAGTGCACATGGTTTTGCCCCTTAGAGAAAAAGTTTGCTGTTGCGATCAGATCTGAATTAGGCCCATAGTTCAAAGGACTTGCTGTTTAGTGTTTTTTATTTTTTTAACAAAAGTCTGGTTTGGCTGACTCCTTATAATAGAATTCAATGTAATTTTAATTCAAAAAAGCTATTGTTATCTATTCACCCTTCTTACTTGGTTTTAACATGCAACATAGTAAACATATTCTGTGTTTGATAAAAGCTGTAAAAAAATAAAAATAAATCATAATTCATTCAGAGCCTATTTAGTATTCCCTTAATCTACTGATTTGTATAAATGCAGACTAATTATAACAAATGCAAAACATCATTTTAACGTACATACTGTTTATTTAGTCCCAAATAGCTGTTAGCCCCAGGTAGTTGGGCCATGACCGCAAGACCGTTCTATTATTGTATATCTTGCAGCTGTTTTTATTAACTGGTAATGAGCTGCATTAGCTTTTCACAGGAGACCTAATGTATATAATGGCCTTACATTTCTGTTAGGGCACACACTTGCCCTAAAGGTCTTAAATGGATTTAGTGTAATACATACAGGAAAAATGAGTGCCAGAGGGCTTTTGTGTAAGGGCAAGATGGCTAATATAGGGACACATGACCCTGGTTCACTGCTGGTGGTTTATCAGAAATGTCTAACTGTATGGTTTCCTCTAGTTATACCCTATTCCAGAGATTTTCAACCTTTTACAACTCGCGGCACACTGAACAAGATTTAAATATTGCCAAGGCACATTCAAATATTATGGTGATGCATGGTGCAGTTGCGTGTCCTAGGATGTCATGTCGCAGCTTCTCCATAGGTAACACCTGAGCCACATCTGAGAAAGCCGGAAGAGCCCAACACTGCTCGGGCCCAAAATTAGAACTGGCTCTGCAACCACTAAACCCACCAGTATTGATTGTTCCAGGGCCTCAGTAGCGGCAAAACACCCACAGGCCTGGCTCTGCTTCTATGGCGGCACACCTGGAGACTGCTCAGGGCACACTAGTATGCCACGGCACAGTGGTTGAAAAACACTGCCCTATTCTTTTTGTATATATTTTGTCTATAGTTCTGTCTATTCATTTAATCCTATTATCTAGCTTTGACCTTTGTTTGTCTGACCCCTGCACGGATTATATGTCTTCATTTGTCCTCAGTGTTTTAAACATGACTTCTCTGCGGTTTGTCTTCTTTCACTGTAATAACGGTTATTGTCTGTTCCAGGCCTGGCCAACCTGTGGCTCTCCAGCTGTTGTAAAAATAAGATTTTACTCACCGGTAAATCTATTTCTCGTAGTCCGTAGTGGATGCTGGGACTCCGTAAGGACCATGGGGGATTAGCGGCTCCGCAGGAGACTGGGCACAACTAAAGAAAGCTTTAGGACTACCTGGTGTGCACTGGCTCCTCCCACTAAGACCCTCCTCCAGACCTCAGTTAGGATCCTGTGCCCGGAAGAGCTGACACAATAAGGAAGGATTTTGAATCCCGGGTAAGACTCATACCAGCCACACCAATCACACCGTATAACTCGTGATACTATACCCAGTTAACAGTATGAAATATAACTGAGCCTCTCAACAGATGGCTCAACAATAACCCTTTAGTTAGGCAATAACTATAAACAAGTATTGCAGACAATCCGCACTTGGGATGGGCGCCCAGCATCCACTACGGACTACGAGAAATAGATTTACCGGTGAGTAAAATCTTATTTTCTCTGACGTCCTAAGTGGATGCTGGGACTCCGTAAAGGACCATGGGGATTATACCAAAGCTCCCAAACGGGCGGGAGAGTGCGGATGACTCTGCAGCACCGAATGAGCAACTCTAGGTCCTCCTCAGCCAGGGTATCAAACTTGTAGACTCTTACAAATATGTTTTAACCCGACCAAGTAACAGCTCGGCAAAGTTGTAAAGCCGAGACCCCTCGGGCAGACGCCCAAGAAGAGCCCACTTTCCTCGTGGAATGGGCTTTTACAGATTTAGGGTGCGGCAGTCCAGCCGCAGAATGTGCAAGTTGAATCGTGCTACAGATCCAGCGAGCAATCGTCTGCTTAGAAGCAGGAGCACCCAGCTTGTTGGGTGCATACAGGATAAATAGCGAGTCAGTCTTCCTGACTCCAGCTGTCCTGGAAACATATACTTTTCAGGGCCCTGACTACGTCCAGTAACTTGGAATCCTCCAAGTCCCAAGTAGCCGCAGGCACCACAATAGGTTGGTTCACATGAAAAACTGATACCACCTTAGGAAGGAATTGGGAACGAGTCCTCAATTCCGCCTTATCCATATAAAATACAGATAAGGGCTTTTGTATGACAAAACCGCCAATTCTGATACACGCCTGGCCGACGCCAAGGCCCACAGAATGACCACTTTCCACGTGAGGTATTATAGCTCCACGGATTTAAGTGGCTCAACCCAATGCGACTTCAGGAAATCCAACACCACGTTGAGATCCCACGGTGCCACTGGAGGCACAAACGGGGGCTGACTATGCAGCACTCCCTTAACAAAAGTCTGAACTTCAGGCAGTGAAGCCAGTTCCATTTTGGAAGAAAATCGATAGAGCCGAAATCTGGACCTTAATGGAACCCAATTTTAGGCCCATAGTCACCTCTGACTGTAGGAAGTGCAGAAATCGACCTAGCTGAAATTTCTCCTTTGGGGCCTTCCTGGCCTCACAGTACGCAACATATTTCCGCCATATGCGGTGATAATGGTTTGCGTTCATTTGCGTTCACTTCTTTCCTAGCTTTAAATAGCGTAGGGATAACTTCCTCCGGAATTCCCTTTTCCTTCAGGATCCGGCGTTCAACCGCCATGCCGTCCAACGCAGCCGCGGTACGTCTTGGAACAGACAGGCCCCCTGCTGCAGCAGGTCCTGTCTGAGCGGCAGAGGCCCTGGGTCCTCTGAGATCATTTCTTGGAGTTCTGGTTACCAAGCTCCTCTTGGCCAACCTGGAACAATGAGTATAGTTCTTACTCCTCTCCTTCTTATTATTCTCATTACCCTGGGTAAGAGAGGCAGAGAAGGGAACACATACACCGACTGGTACCCCCACGGTGTTACCAGAGCGTCCACAGCTATCGCCTGAGGGTCCTTGACCTGGCGCAATATCTTTGTAACTTTTAGTTGAGGCGGGACGCCATCATGTCCACCTGTGGCCTTTCCCAACGGTGTACAATCATTTGGAAGACTTCTGGATGAAGTCCCCACTCTCCCGGGTGGAGGTCATGTCTTCTGAGAAAGTCTGCTTCTCAGTTGTCCACTCCGGGAATGAACACTGATGACAGTGCTAACACATGATTTTCCACCCATCGGAGAATCCTTGTGGCTTCTGCCATCGCCATCCTGCTTCTTGTGCCGCCCTGTCGGTTTACATGAGCGACCGCCGTGATGTTGTCTGACTGGATCAGCACCGGCCGGTGTTGAAGCAGGGGTCTAGCCTGACTTAGGGCATTGTAAATGGCCCTTAGTTCCAGCATATTTATGTGTAGGGAAGTCTCCTGACTTTTCCATAGCCTTGGAAGTTTCTTCCCTGTGTGACTGCCCCCCAGCCTCGAAGGCTGGCATCCGTGGTCACCAGGACCCAGTCCTGTATGGCGAATCTGCGGCCCCCTAGAAGATGAGCACTCTGCAGCCACCACAACAGCGACACCCTGGCCCTTGGAGACAGGGTTATCCGCCGATGCATCTGGAGATGCGACCCGGACCACATGTCCAACAGATCCCACTGGAAAATCCTTGCATGGGACCTGGCGAATGGAATTTCTTCGTAAGAAGCTACCATCCTTCCCAGGGCTCACGTGCATTGATGCACCGACACCTGTATACGTATTAGGAGGTCTCTGTCTAGAGACGACAACTCCTTGGGACTTCTCCTCCGGGAGAAACCCTTTTTATCCTGTTCTGTGTCCAGAACCATACCCAGGAACAGTAAACGCGTCGTAGGAACCAGCTGCGACTTTGGAATATTCAGAATCCAGCCGTGCTGTTGTAGCACTTCCTGAGATAGTGCTACTCCGCCGAACAACTGCTCCCTGGACCTCGCCTTTATAAGGAGATCGTCAAAGTACGGGATAATTATTTCGGCCATTACCTTGGTAAATACCTCGGTGCCGAGGACAGACCAACGGCAACGTCTGGAATTGGTAATGACAATCCTGTACCACAATTTTGAGGTACTCCTGGTGAAGAGGGTAAATAGGGACATGCAGGTAAGCATCCTTGATGTCCAGTGATACCATGATATTCTCCAGGCTTGCAATAATCGCCCTGAGCGATTCCATTTTGAACTTGAACCTTCGTATATAAGTGTTCAAGGCTTTCAATTTTAGAATGGGTCTCACCGAACCGTCTGGTTTTGGTACCACAACATTTTGGAATAGTAACCCCGGCCTTGTTGAAGGAGGGGTACCTTGATTTCACCTGCTGGAAGTACAGCTTGTGAATTGCCGCCAGTACCACCTTTCTCCGAGGGCAGCAGGCAAGGCTGATGTGAGGTAACGGCGAGGGGGAGTCGCCTCGAACTCCAGCCTGTATCCCTGTGATACTATTTGCAGAACCTAGGGGATCCACCTGTGGGCAAGCCCACTGGTCCCTGAAGTTCCCGAGACGCGCCCCCACCGCACCTGTCTCCACCTGTGGAGCCCCAGCGTCATGCGGTGGACTCAGAGGAAGCGGGGGAAGATTTTTGATCCTGGGAACTGGCTGCTGGTGCAGCTTTTTCCTTCTTCCCTTGTCTCTGTGCAGAAAGGAAGCGCCTTTGACCCGCTTGCTTTTCTGAAGCCGAAAGGACTGTACCTGAAAATACGGTGCTTTCTTAGGCTGTGAGGAAACCTGAGGTAAAAATTTTTCTTCCCAGCTGTTGCTGTAAATACGAGGTCCCAGAGACCATCCCCAAACAATTCCTCACCCTTATAAGGCAGAATCTCCATGTGCCTTTTATAGGCAGCATCACCTGTCCACTGCCGGGTTCCTAATACCCTCCTGGCAGAATGGACATTGCATTAATTCTGGATGCCAGCCGGCAAATATCCCTCTGTGCATCCTTTATATATAAGACGACGTCTTTAATATGCTCTATGTTAGCAACTATTATCCCTGTCTTAGAGTATTAATATTATCTGACAGGGTATCAGACCACGCTGCAGCAGCACTATTTATGCTGAGGCAATTGCAGGTCTCAGTATATAACCTGAGTGTGTATATACAGACTTCAGGATAGCCTCCTGCTTTTTATCAGCAGGCTCCTTCAAGGTGGCCGCATCCTAAGACGGCAGTGCCACCTTTTTTGACAAACGTGTGAGCGCCTTATCCACCCTAAGGGATATCTCCCAACGTGACCTATCCTCTGGCGGGAAAGGGTACGCCATCAGTAACTTTTTAGAAATTACCAGTTTCTTATCGGGGGAACCCACGCTACTTTACACACTTCATTCATTCATCTGATGGGGGAACAAAACACTGGCTGCTTTTTCTCCCCAAAAATAAAACCCCTTTTATGTGGTACTTGGGTTCATGTCAGAAATGCGTAACACATTTTTCATTGCCGAGATCATGTAACGGATGTTCCTAGTGGATTGTGTATATGTCTCAACCTCGTCGACACTGGAGTCAGACTCCGTGTCGACATCTGTGTCTGCCATCTGAGGTAACGGGCGCTTTTTTGAGCCCCTGATGGCCTTTGAGATGCCTGGGCAGGCGCGGGCTGAGAAGCCGGCTGTCCCACAGCTGTTTTACGTCATCCAGCCTTCTATGTAAGGAGTTGACATTGTCGGTTAATACCTTCCACCTATCCATCCACTCTGGTGTCGGCCCCACAGGGGGCGACATCCCATTTATCAGCCTCTGCTCCACCTCACCTTCCTCATCCAACATGTCGACACAGTCGTCCCGACACACCGCACACACACAGGGAATGCTCTGACTGAGGACAGGACCCCACAAAGTCCTTTGGGGAGACAGAGAGAGAGTATGCCAGCACACACCAGAGCGCTATATAATGCAGGGATTAACACTATAACTGAGTGATTTTTCCCCCAATAGCTGCTTGTATACATATATTGCGCCTAAATTTAGTGCCCCCCCTCTCTTTTTAACCCTTTGAGCCTGAAAACTACAGGGGAGAGCCTGGGGAGCTGTCTTCCAGCTGCACTGTGAAGAAAAAATGGCGCCAGTGTGCTGAGGGAGAAGCCGCGCCCCTTTTTCGGCGGACTTTTCACCCGCTTTTTTATGGATTCTGGCAGGGGTAATTTATCACATATATAGCCCTGGGACTATATATTGTGATGATTTGCCAGCCAAGGTGTCTTATATTGCCCTCAGGGCGCCCCCCCCCCCAGCGCCCTGCACCCATCAGTGACCGGAGTGTGAGGTGTACATGAGGAGCAATGGCGCACAGCTGCAGTGCTGTGCGCTACCTTGGTGAAGACCGAAGTCTTCTGCCGCCGATTTTCCGGACTCTTCATGCTTCTAGGTCTGTAAGGGGGCCGGCGGCGCGGCTCCGGGACCGAACATCAAGGCCGGTTCCATGCGGTCGATCCCTCTGGAGCTAATGGTGTCCAGTAGCCTAAGAAGCCCAAGCTACCACCAGTTAGGTAGGTTCGCTTCTTCTCCCCTTAGTCCCTCGCTGCAGTGAGTCTGTTGCCAGCAGATCTCACTGTAAAATAAAAAACCTAAATATACTTTCTTTCTAGGAGCTCAGGAGCGCCCCTAGTGTGCATCCAGCTCAGCCGGGCACAAGAATCTAACTGAGGTCTGGAGGAGGGTCTTAGTGGGAGGAGCCAGTGCACACCAGGTAGTCCTAAAGCTTTCTTTAGTTGTGCCCAGTCTCCTGCGGAGCCGCTAATCCCCCATGGTCCTTACGGAGTCCCAGCATCCACTTAGGACGTCAGAGAAACTACAAGTACCATCATGCTTTGCCACAGTTTTGCTATTAGGGAATCCTAAAACTGTGGCAGGGCATGCTGGGATGTGTAGTTTCATAACATCTGGAGAGCCACAGGTTGGCCAGGCCTGGTCTATTCCATCAAACATCATTCCTCTACCCACATGTATCTACATGAATCTCTGTTGACCACCCTGTTTTTACTTCAGGCGTCTACACCAGGGATCCTCTGGTCCACTCACACATATGCGGCAGGGAGAAGCAGTGGCAGGACCCGGCAGTTACTGTTGGAGCTGTCCCGGGTCACTACAGCAGCGGCGGCCCTAGGAAGACCAGAGCAGGATGTGGAGGCGGTGGCCAGCACTCTCCCCTCTCGTTCCTCCTCCTCCGCGCCGACCTAGCCAGCAGCAGCGGCACCTACACTCTGGCCCGCACATGACACATCTCAGGTGAGAGAGAGAGAGGCAGATGGATATATATATATATATATATATATATATATATATATATATGTGCCTCCCCAGCCAAAGACATCACCGTACGTCACTGGTCTACACACAGCATCATAGCCTGGTGCATCACAATCAACTTATGAGGGTAGTTTTAAAATCCATATTTCCTACTGTTATTCACAGAAAATAAAACTTTTTGCTGTAATACTTACTTTGGTAATTAATTCCTTTCTTCGTCACAGTTGTGCGGGAATGTATTGGATTATTGTATTTAAGACACGGAGTCCTTTGTTAAGTAACTTTACAATCATACACATTATTACAGATTTCTGAGCAGACAGTATAAAATTGGATGCATAATCTTAACAAAGAGAAATGAGCTTGCAAACATTTGTTACCTGAAAGCAATTACTTTACCATTGATTTTTCCCTGTTATATGCCTGTGCCACAAAAACTGCACAAATAACATATTGCCAGGATCAAGTTACACAGTCATAATATTGCGTTAGCATTGAGCGGCTTCAGAAGGGAAGCAGAGTTATGATTAAATTGTGGCCTCTGAATTTTCATCCACAATGCCGGCTTTTGTGAGCGTGTCCTTGAACAAATCAGTTTTCTCCCCTTGCGAATCAGAGGCTGATAGAACACTAAAAGCTCATTCAGAGGTTATTGTGCCCACAGCCTGCTGCGTGTAGCTCCTGAGACCTGGAAGATGCGCTTTCCTGAGCACATTGTATTAGAACAATACTTTATCCTATAATTAGCATTGCTTAGTTAAAGGGAGTCTGTAAAAAAAAGAAAAAAAAAAAGCATCTATCACAGTCTCTAAAGCTATAGCAAGCCACACGTGTTGTGTTATGTTGGCCAAATAAATTAAACTGGATTGAATTTTTCAGATGTGGTGCTTTCACAACTGAATAGAATGACAATAATCTCCTGGCAGAGGGGAAGACAGTTTACAGATGATTATCTCTGTAGTACTGCAATCAGTGAGCCCCATCTAATTCAATCAATTGGCATGACTGTTTAGGCCAGATGCAGCAACTTCAGCCATACATTTGTGTAGCCACCAAAATGGATACACATTCCATCATTTGGCACAAAACCAACCACAAGAAAAGGTCCATACAGAGGTGTCCTCATACATCCAGCTTCATTACGTCATGCAGTACGAGATGCTTGGCGTGAATCAGCCACCAGGTCCCATGCAACTATCCTAACGTTGGGCATCTTTTTTGCCAAAAATTAGTCATATTCGCAATGCAATGCGGCTAGGACGCACAGAGAGACTGTGCAGATTAATTATACATGTGGTATATTCTGTGTGACCGAGACGGTTTATGGAGCAGAAAAGAACTTATATTGGAAAACAGCTGCGGCTGCTACATTGCAGCACTTTGTGTACAGATTCAGAGACTCAGTCACATACAGATATAAAAGTGTCATATATCCAATTAATCAACACAGTCTCATTCTGCGTCCTAGTCGAATTGTGTTGTGAATAAGACGCATTTTCTGAGAAAAAGACGCCTGACACTATCAGATTCTCACGCGATCTGGTGTGCCTAGATGGGCTGTTTAGAGTGACTGCAGCAAAGATGCATGAGGACATATCTGTAGATATTATAACTACACGTGATCCTATAAAAGGGTCAATCAGCAGCCACTATGCTACCGTAAGTATGTGGCTTGAGGTGCATTAATGGTTACACACATGAGCATTCTAACATCAGGGTACATATGTTATATTGTTGGTTAGAATGTTAACGTACAGTACATACAGTAACCTTGCAGAGAGGGGATGTGGCCTTGCAATGTGCTCCGTGTATGCTCCTCAGGGTGCAGGCTCAATACTTCCTGAGATACTAGGCTGCCCCCAGGCTCCCCCCAGACTGTCAAACAGATGCCATGTGCATGCACCTGGCATCTATTCATCATCTGCTCTTCACAGAGAGAGTGCTCTTCACAACTTTTCTCCCCCGTGGGCTACTGTGGCCTGCGGGTGGGACAGCGCAACAGACCCCAAAAAGAGGGACTGTCCTGTTGAAAGTGGAGCAGTTAGGAGGAATGCTGGTACAATGTTCACAATTTTGACATCTAACCCTAATGTCGACATGTACATTATATATGTCCTGTCCAAATATTTCACTTGGAAGGCCACATACAAGACACAACTCTGTGCAGGATCTGGTCAGGAAGCAGACACTGGACGAAATGCAGACAACTAAATCCCCATCGTAAGTATGTGGGGACTCTCACTGTTAGCCCGCGAGGGAGAAGGTTAGGTTTAGGCACCCCTGGGAAAGTTAGGGATAGGCTGCAGGGAAGGGAGAGTTAGGGTCAGGCTGCGGGGAGGGAGGGAGGGAGGTTAGGGTTAGGCACCCCCGGGAAGGGATAGGGTTAGGCTGCAGGAAGGAAGGTTAGGGTTAGGCAGCCCCGGGGTGGGTTAGGCTGCAGGGGAGGGAGGCTCAGGTTTAGGCTGCGTGGAGGGTGGGTTAGGTTAATGCGCCAAAGGGTTGGGATTACGCTGCAAGGGGGGTTTAGGGTTAAAATGCAGGAAAGGAGGGATAGGGTTAGGGGGGGGGGGGTATAGGGGAGGGTAAGTATACTTACCTAGAACCTGTCGGGATTGTCTGCATCGGGATGCTGCAGTCAGTATTTTGACAGCTGGCATCATGAACGCTGGCATATCATATCACACCTCCCTATGCCATTTAAAACCAGCACTATTTAGAAATCAGATCGTACAATAACTTACATAAGGTATCAGAGAAATTCAGGGGCATATTTATGAACGATCGATTTTTTAATCAACGGATATCAATCTAAATCGATGCTGTGCTTCAGTAGCCAAAACACATTTATTAACAGACAATTTTTGATATTCATTTTTAAATGTTAGTAAATGTGTGTATTTTAGCCCCTGAAACACATTGGGGTCAATTCTATTCGGCAACTAAAGAATAGCGCCGGGAATTAGCTCCCGACGCTATTCAATTCTGCTACTAGTTGCCCGCAATTGTCGGGAATTCTTCTCTCATCCCCGGTGGATGAGAGAAGAAACCCGACAAAAGTGCTGCCTCGCGGCCGGCGCGAGGCTGATTCTGTCGGGAATCAGCCTCGCGCCGGGTAGTTAAGTCGGAGAATGCCCGTTCTCCCGACAAAACTACCTGTTAAGTCGGCGAGAACGGGACATCGCCGACTTAACTTTAGCTGAATTGAATAGCGTCGGGAGCTAATTCCCGGCGCTATTCTTTAGTTGCCGAATAGAACTGACCTGATTGTCGATTTAGATCATTTTATAAAAAAAAAATATATAAAAAATAAGATTTTACTTACCGATAAATCTATTTCTCGGAGTCCGTAGTGGATGCTGGGGTTCCTGAAAGGACCATGGGGAATAGCGGCTCCGCAGGAGACAGGGCACAAAAAGTAAAGCTTTTCCAGATCAGGTGGTGTGCACTGGCTCCTCCCCCTATGACCCTCCTCCAGACTCCAGTTAGGTACTGTGCCCGGACGAGCGTACACAATAAGGGAGGATTTTGAATCCCGGGTAAGACTCATACCAGCCACACCAATCACACCGTACAACTTGTGATCTAAACCCAGTTAACAGTATGATAACAGCGGAGCCTCTGAAAGATGGCTTCCTTCAACAATAACCCGAATTAGTTAACAATAACTATGTACAATTATTGCAGATAATCCGCACTTGGGATGGGCGCCCAGCATCCACTACGGACTCCGAGAAATAGATTTATCGGTAAGTAAAATCTTATTTTCTCTATCGTCCTAGTGGATGCTGGGGTTCCTGAAAGGACCATGGGGATTATACCAAAGCTCCCAAACGGGCGGGAGAGTGCGGATGACTCTGCAGCACCGAATGAGAGAACTCCAGGTCCTCCTTAGCCAGAGTATCAAATTTGTAAAATTTTACAAACGTGTTCTCCCCTGACCACGTAGCTGCTCGGCAAAGTTGTAATGCCGAGACCCCTCGGGCAGCCGCCCAAGATGAGCCCACCTTCCTTGTGGAGTGGGCCTTTACTGATTTAGGCTGTGGCAGGCCTGCCACAGAATGTGCAAGTTGGATTGTGCTACAGATCCAACGAGCAATCGTCTGCTTAGACGCAGGAGCACCCATCTTGTTGGGTGCATACAATATAAACAACGAGTCAGATTTTCTGACTCCAGCTGTCCTTGCAATATATATTTTTAATGCTCTGACAACGTCCAGTAACTTGGAGTCCTCCAAGTCACTTGTAGCCGCAGGCACTACAATAGGCTGGTTCAGATGAAATGCTGACACCACCTTAGGGAGAAAATGCGGACGAGTCCGCAGTTCTGCCCTGTCCGAATGGAAAATCAGATATGGGCTTTTGTAAGATAAAGCTGCCAGTTCTGACACTCTCCTGGCCGAAGCCAGGGCTAGAAGCATGGTCACTTTCCATGTGAGATATTTCAAATCCACCTTCTTTAGTGGTTCAAACCAATGAGATTTTAGAAAGTCCAAAACCACATTGAGATCCCACGGTGCCACTGGAGGCACCACAGGAGGCTGTATATGTAGCACTCCCTTAACAAAGGTCTGGACTTCAGGGACTGAAGCCAATTCTTTTTGAAAGAAAATCGACAGGGCCGAAATTTGAACCTTAATAGATCCCAATTTGAGACCCATAGACAATCCTGATTGCAGGAAATGTAGGAATCGACCCAGTTGAAATTCCTCCGTCGGAGCACTCCGATCTTCGCACCACGCAACATATTTTCGCCAAATTCGGTGATAATGTTGCACGGTTACTTCCTTCCTTGCTTTAATCAAAGTAGGAATGACTTCTTCCGGCATGCCTTTTTCCTTTAGGATCCGGCGTTCAACCGCCATGCCGTCAAACGCAGCCGCGGTAAGTCTTGAAACAGACAGGGACCCTGCTGAAGCAAGTCCCTCCTTAGAGGTAGAGGCCACGGATCTTCCGTGATCATCTCTTGAAGTTCCGGGTACCAAGTCCTTCTTGGCCAATCCGGAACCACTAGTATCGTCCTTACGCCTCTTTGCCGTATAATTCTCAATACTTTTGGTATGAGAGGCAGAGGAGGAAACACATACACCGACTGGTACACCCAAGGCGTTACCAGCGCGTCCACAGCTATTGCCTGCGGATCTCTTGACCTGGCGCAATACCTGTCCAGTTTTTTGTTGAGGCGAGACGCCATCATGTCCACCATTGGTCTTTCCCAACGGGTTACCAGCAAGTGGAAGACTTCTGGATGAAGTCCCCACTCTCCCGGGTGAAGATCGTGTCTGCTGAGGAAGTCTGCTTCCCAGTTGTCCACTCCCGGGATGAACACTGCTGACAGTGCTATCACATGATTCTCTGCCCAGCGAAGAATCCTTGCAGCTTCTGCCATTGCACTCCTGCTTCTTGTGCCGCCCTGTCTGTTCACATGGGCGACTGCCGTGATGTTGTCCGACTGGATCAACACCGGTTTTCCCTGAAGCAGAGGTTCTGCCTGGCTTAGAGCATTGTATATTGCTCTTAGTTCCAGAATGTTTATGTGAAGAGACGTTTCCAGGCTCGTCCATACTCCCTGGAAGTTTCTTCCTTGTGTGACTGCTCCCCAGCCTCTCAGGCTGGCGTCCGTGGTCACCAGGATCCAATCCTGTATGCCGAATCTGCGGCCCTCCAATAGATGAGCACTCTGCAACCACCACAGAAGAGACACCCTTGTCCTTGGAGACAGGGTTATCCGCAGGTGCATCTGAAGATGCGACCCTGACCATTTGTCCAACAGATCCCTTTGGAAAATTCTTGCGTGGAATCTGCCGAATGGAATTGCTTCGTAAGAAGCCACCATTTTTCCCAGGACTCTTGTGCATTGATGTACAGACACCTTTCCTGGTTTTAGGAGGTTCCTGACAAGCTCGGATAACTCCTTGGCTTTTTCCTCCGGGAGAAAAACCTTTTTCTGAACCGTGTCCAGAATCATCCCTAGGAACAGCAGACGAGTTGTCGGCATTAACTGGGATTTTGGAATATTCAGAATCCACCCGTGCTGTTTTAGCACTTCTTGCGACAGTGCTAATCCCATCTCTAGCTGTTCTCTGGACCTTGCCCTTATTAGGAGATCGTCCAAGTATGGGATAATTAATATGCCTTTTCTTCGAAGAAGAATCATCATCTCGGCCATTACCTTTGTAAAGACCCGAGGTGCCGTGGACAATCCGAACGGCAGCGTCTGAAACTGATAGTGACAGTTTTGTACAACGAACCTGAGGTACCCCTGGTGTGAGGGGTAAATTGGAACGTGGAGATACGCATCCTTGATGTCCAAGGATACCATAAGTCCCCCTCTTCCAGGTTCGCTATCACTGCTCTGAGTGACTCCATCTTGAACTTGAACTTCTTTATGTACAGGTTCAAGGACTTCAGATTTAGAATAGGCCTTACCGAGCCATCCGGCTTCGGTACCACAAAAAGAGTGGAATAATACCCCTTCCCTTGTTGTAGAAGAGGTACCTTGACTATCACCTGCTGAGAGTACAGCTTGTGAATGGCTTCCAAAACCGTCTCCCTTTCGGAGGGGGACGTTGGTAAAGCAGACTTCAGGAAACGGCGAGGTGGATCTGTCTCTAATTCCAACCTGTACCCCTGAGATATTATCTGCAGGATCCAGGGATCTACCTGCGAGTGAGCCCACTGCGCGCTGTAATTTTTGAGACGACCACCCACCGTCCCCGAGTCCGCTTGAGAAGCCCCAGCGTCATGCTGAGGCTTTTGTAGAAGCCGGGGAAGGCTTCTGTTCCTGGGAAGGAGCTGCCTGTTGCTGTCTCTTCCCTCGACCTCTGCCTCGTGGCAGATATGAATAGCCCTTTGCTCTCTTATTTTTAAAGGAACGAAAGGGCTGCGGTTGAAAAGTCGGTGCCTTTTTCTGTTGGGGAGTGACTTGAGGTAGAAAGGTGGATTTCCCGGCTGTAGCCGTGGCCACCAAATCTGATAGACCGACTCCAAATAACTCCTCCCCTTTATACGGCAAAACTTCCATATGTCGTTTTGAATCCGCATCGCCTGTCCACTGTCGCGTCCATAAAGCTCTTCTGGCCGAAATGGACATAGCACTTACCCGTGATGCCAGTGTGCAGATATCCCTCTGTGCATCACGCATATAAAGAAATGCATCCTTTATTTGTTCTAACGACAGTAAAATATTGTCCCTGTCCAGGGTATCAATATTTTCAATCAGGGACTCTGACCAAACTACCCCAGCACTGCACATCCAGGCAGTCGCTATAGCTGGTCGTAGTATAACACCTGCATGTGTGTATATACTTTCTGATGGATCTTTAAGTGCGGCCGTCTCAGGAGAGGGTAACGCCACTTGTTTAGATAAGCGTGTTAGCGCCTTGTCCACCCTAGGAGGTGTTTCCCAGCGCTCCCTAACCTCTGGCGGGAAAGGGTATAATGCCAATAATTTCTTTGAAATTATCAGCTTTTTATCAGGGGCAACCCACGCTTCATTACACACGTCATTTAATTCTTCTGATTCAGGAAAAACTATAGGTAGTTTTTTCACACCCCACATAATACCCTGTTTAGTGGTACCTGTAGTATCAGCTAAATGTAACGCCTCCTTCATTGCCAAAATCATATAACGTGTGGCCCTACTGGAAAATACGGTTGATTCGTCACCGTCACCACTGGAGTCAGTGCCTGTGTCTGGGTCTGTGTCGACCGACTGAGGCAAAGGGCGTTTCACAGCCCTTGACGGTGTTTGAGTCGCCTGGACAGGCACTAATTGATTGTCCGGCCGTCTCATGTCGTCAAACGACTGCTTTAGCGTGTTGACACTATCCCGTAGTTCCATAAATAAAGGCATCCATTCTGGTGTCGACTCCCTAGGGGGTGACATCCTCATATTTGGCAATTGCTCCGCCTCCACACCAATATCGTCCTCATACATGTCGACACACACGTACCGACACACAGCAGACACACAGGGAATGCTCCTAACGAAGACAGGACCCACTAGCCCTTTGGGGAGACAGAGGGAGAGTTTGCCAGCACACACCAAAAGCGCTATATATAACAGGGATAGCCTTATAATAAGTGCTCCCTTATAGCTGCTTTATATATATCAAAATATCGCCATAAATTTGCCCCCCCTCTCTGTTTTACCCTGTTTCTGTAGTGCAGTGCAGGGGAGAGACCTGGGAGCCGTCCTGACCAGCGGAGCTGTGAGAGGAAATGGCGCCGTGTGCTGAGGAGATAGGCCCCGCCCCTTTTCCGGCGGGCTCGTCTCCCGCTATTTAGTGAATCCAGGCAGGGGTTAAATATCTCCATATAGCCTCTGGGGGCTATATGTGAGGTATTTTTAGCCTTTATATAGGTTACATTTGCCTCCCAGGGCACCCCCCCCCCAGCGCCCTGCACCCTCAGTGACTGCGTGTGAAGTGTGCGGAGAGGAAAATGGCGCACAGCTGCAGTGCTGTGCGCTACCTTTAGAAGACTGCAGGAGTCTTCAGCCGCCGATTCTGGACCTCTTCTGACTTCAGCATCTGCAAGGGGGCCGGCGGCGCGGCTCCGGTGACCATCCAGGCTGTACCTGTGATCGTCCCTCTGGAGCTGATGTCCAGTAGCCAAGAAGCCAATCCATCCTGCACGCAGGTGAGTTCACTTCTTCTCCCCTCAGTCCCTCGTTGCAGTGATCCTGTTGCCAGCAGGACTCACTGTAAAATAAAAAACCTAAGCTAAACTTTTTCTAAGCAGCTCTTTAGGAGAGCCACCTAGATTGCACCCTTCTCGGCCGGGCACAAAAATCTAACTGGAGTCTGGAGGAGGGTCATAGGGGGAGGAGCCAGTGCACACCACCTGATCTGGAAAAGCTTTACTTTTTGTGCCCTGTCTCCTGCGGAGCCGCTATTCCCCATGGTCCTTTCAGGAACCCCAGCATCCACTAGGACGATAGAGAAATTACCTTTAATAAACACACTCTTTAGAATGAAAAGAGAGTTGGGCATTATCTGCAAAAAGCTAACGTGCATATTAATGGAAAGGAGTCATTTATCCATATTGTATTTACTACTATGTATAACAGGATAGTTGTAAGCTTTCTAGTACTACATATATAACTAGGTTTAAGACTTAATATTATATAAAAGTAATTAAAATCAACAAATTAAGTTTATTCACTCACTGCAGTTGAGAGCCTAGATGCTAATGTCATTTCTAGGTTTCCTTTAAGGCCTAGAAGTGCAGGAACCAGGATGAACACTTCTGTAAGATTCTTAAATACTTCCCAATGCTGTTGGAGAAAAAATAAAAACATGATGATGCAATCACCTATTTTCTGATAATAATTATTAAATGTTATTAATCATATTTGACAGTTTGATTTACAGAAACAAAAATATCAATTAAATAGGATACCCTATGATTTGAATGTTGACAAACAGGTAAATATAAATATATTTACATAATAAAGGCTAGAGCAATCCATGGAGCAGGTTCAAGACACCAACAGTTTTCGAATGGATTGCTGGATCTCACAGTTTG